>NW_028280860.1:465000-765000 GCF_059751285.1 Brachycentrus maculatus
TAGAACCTAGTCATTGTGATTAAATTTACTTATCAAAAAATAGAAACAGGTAGGCGCTTCGTCTATATAACTCTTACTTTTATTTCTTTATTTTATGATTCATAATCTATCTATCACAGCAAAGTGAAATGAGTGAGACAGGATATGATATGATGCTGGTTTTAAACCTTTATTTAAAAAAAATTGTTTTTGATTGCATCACGCCAAAGTGTGTTATCAACAAAATATCAACAAAAAAATATATATGCCGTCTGCTAATTTTTATAAAAAAAGCATATATTGATAAACATGCAGGATTCTGTTATGTTATGTACAGGCGTGTCGAATTTATTTACCTAAAATTAATTTTTTGGTGTAAAGATATGAAAAAAATCTATTGTATTGTGTTTTTTGGTAGCTAAAACATAGCCAGCTAATAATTTTGACATATCGCCCACTTCTTTCAAGAAGGTCATAAATGAAAAAACTTGATTTTTCAGGAAAACGTTTTTAAAGTTTAAAAATATAATACAATGTATTAAAAATAAATATCAAGCCACTTATTGAACTTTTTACTGTGCAAAAGCTCTTTTTAGGTAAAATCTGAAGGTTTTTTCCCCATTTGAAAAATATTCATTATATTTCAAAAAATAATTAAACAATACCTTTTCTTCAAAATACAAAAACAACACTTTCTGCCCTGTAGCGGGTAAATATTAAGTTTAAAATATGCCACTTTTGCTGGGATATAGTACATTTTCTGGGCATTCCGAAAGTATGCACAACTTAAAATAATCGATTTTTGATTTATGACGTTCTCGAAAGGAGTGAGCGATATATGTACATATGTATGTACTAGTACAAATTTACATTAACGATCGCCTTAGCATCAAGATAAAAATAATTCTTTTAATAAATACCTACAAAAATAATATTTGAATTTTTGGTAAAAATATTTTTATTTGCACTTTTATACTTTAAAGCTTTGTTTTTTTCAGAATCACATCCAAAGTAATATTTCCGGAATATAAAATCATTTATCTTCATTCTCCTTTTGTCTGCCATGAAAATTTGTTCTGTTTAATAAAGTGAAATAATATTATCTGTATACAAGGAAGACATATCTTTCAGGATGAATGACTTTTATGCTGTTTTCAGGCAAAACATATTTTTATTAAAAGTGTCAGCTTAATGGTTTCCTAAACGGATTATGGTAAGGAAACCGATAAAAAACACATTAACGAAGGTAACGTTCTTCCCTTCTGATATGGGTTAAGGTAGCAGGGAGATGGGGTCACAAAATAAATCCAGCTTATTTTTTACTTACATACGATTATGAGATATTTCACACATCAAATATTTTTTTAACATAACACATTTTACTGACAAAATATTGTACATGCATATTTTACCAAATTTCAAAGTTAGCGAAGACATAAATTTAATTGTCTTATTAGAAAATCTAAGTCAAAATATAATCCTTTTAACTCTTATCCGCACCCGATGGTGCATAAAGCACTGCATCGTATTGACGCAGTGTTATCATGATCGTTACTTACATGAAGGCGAGGTGATCACTCCTGTGCTTCAGGGACTATTCCAGGGTAATATTAAATAAATATTAGAGTGTAAGATCACTAACACTTATTTTTACCCCTCCCTGGGAATCGAACCTGGGACCTCCACCATAGTTAAACACGCTAACCGTAACACCACGAAGGCGGTTCAAATGTAATTATAATTTGAAGATAAAGCAACTAGAATTAGCCTAAAAATAGCATTGTTTTGGATCCAAACTAAATAAAATATGATGATGACAAGTTTCTTGACGAAACCGGTTGGATAAAGTGTACCAATAAAAAGTGGTTTAAACAAAGTTGTTTTATTTTATAAAGTTTAAAAAATTTACCAAAGCATCTGCGAAAAAGATTTCAGAAATAAATAAAATATTTTTATTAAAAAAAAGTTTAAGGGGATTTGTAAAATTTGGACATCCCAATTACGAATTTTAATTTAAGTTATACTGATGACGAATTTTTAAAGAAAAATATCGTTATCAGTACAACTACCTTAGTAAAAAGAAACGAAACGATGACACACTGGCTAAAATACTCTCGAAGGCAAAAACATAGAACACAAAGGAGAGATGTAATATATTTGTTATTGAAATGTTAATTTCATTTATTGTTTCGATATTTACTTTGTGGTAAGGCATGATGAATTTATTACAGAAAACACTTGTTTTTTTACCACTTGAATTTATTTTATGACTATTTTAATTAAATTAAACACTTGAATAATCCACTGAATTGAGTTTTATTTTTATTTACGACTAGTTTCGACAACGACAATTGTTTTCATCTTCTGTTACAAATTAAAACTGTACCAGAAGATGAAAACAATTGTCGTTTTCGAAACTAGTCGTAAATAAAAATAAAACTCAATTTGGTGGATTATTCAAGTGTTTAATTTTATTAAAATAATCATCTCATTCCACAAAGTTAATGCCGAATCAATAAATAATATTATTTTATGACTACTAGTTATGGAAGCTAAGCTTCCATCTTCATTTAGACCTGAAGATGGAAGCCTAGCTTCCAAAACGTCATTAAATAAACTCAAGTGGTAAAAAAACAAGCGTTTTCTTAAATAGTTTCGTAATGTATAATATATTGGTTGTGAAATGATCAGTGAATGAAGTCTGTAAGTTCGAATAAACTAACGACTATTTTCTTCCTATTATCTTGTTCTTATCTGCATCCAAAAGAACGTTAGGTTGAGCATAGTAAATGGGAAGTGTTATCTTGATCGTAAAAAACATGAAATAAAGGTGATTAACTCAACATTTAACTCATGAGTCTAAAGAAATTTTAAATAAATATAACGGTAAAAAACACTTTTTTTTTATTTGTCCTCCACCAGCAAGTAGGCAAACAAACGCCCTTAACACTTCATTATGGGAAAGGATAAAGATAAATATTTTTAGTAAGGATTTACCCGCAGTCTTAATCGCGACATTGTCTAGACTCGTGCAGACTATACTGGCGGACCAAAGCTTCCGACGTGATTAAATAATTGCCCACTTTAATTAAAGTCGGCGGCGTTGATCAATACTATCCCACAATCTACAAATCTAACAACAAAATAAACCAACTCCTTACTAAAGAAGCTTTTGATACCTAAATATATTTTTTCGTGCCAACGCCGACATTTTTTTTATTCACAAGAATTTGTTTTCAACTCTTTTATAAATAAATTAAGGCATATTATCAACTTAGATAATATGACCTTCTATAATTTTTATGAATATGTATTTCCAATTAAATCTTTAACTGTTTGAGTAGAAAATTTAAATAAACGGCATAATCTAGTTCTCGACGATAATTTCCCTTAATTCTTTTTTATGCGTATTACAATGAAATTTCAATGCAACGTTATGTATTGCAAAGTTATGTTAAATGTTGAATAACTTAAGAATATTTAAGATATAGAACAAACGAACATTTACACTTATAGTTTAAGTTAAGTAGATAAATAAAAATAAGCATATTCAAATGTAAATTTTTGTTAAAATTTCAATGAAATCGGTGAATAACTTAAGGAGATTTAAGATTTTGAAGAAACGAATTTATTTTTTTTTTTTATTTGATTAAATTATTTCAAGTACTCATAAAAGAAACCATTCCGTAATTTCCCAATCAAGTACAAGCTATTTAAATTGATTAACGCAGCTGATGTGAGATAAAAGCGGAAGAATTATAGGCCTTTTCACTTTCGGCCGCATTGTCTCTCAAGTATTCCAATCTTTCCTCTGAAAGGCGACATTTCCATATGAAATCCCACACGACCGCACAGGAGATGACACCCAAGCTTAGCCCTCTACTCCGCCCTTGCGCGGTCTCTATTAACCCTTTGTTATTTCACCCTTTAGGAAATTTGGCAACTGCTTTGCGAAAGAGAATAGCGGTGCCCAAATATGAAGACATAAAAACATCATTCAATTATTTCATTGAATGATAAGAGAAGTAACATTTTATATTTTGGCATCTCAACAAAGATGATTAATTTTTTATTATTAATTTTGCATAATAGTCATATAAAACTACATCACTCGACTTCCTTTATAATAAACATTTCATCACCAGGTCAACTGTAGACTTTTTAGTTGATTTGTTAAGTTGTATTACATAAAGTGAATGATGAATGATAAATGGAGTACAGCATTTTTTAGTGTTTCCAAGTACTTGTTCACAAATCTGGATTATCTCCAATTAGAAGGTATAAAAAAACATCTCAGTAAAGATGAAGAAGAATATGTAGGTCTGGGTATATACAGGGCTTCCGATCATTTACAGGCTGGTAAAGTGACCACTTTATACATGTTTAACATTCACCATTCTACCAATAATTAACAAGCACATTACTCAATTGATTTAAAGTCATACATTTGTATGGTATGTGATCAGTCTCATGACGTTCCATGATTGAGTTTACATAAGCTATCTTTGATTGGATTAAGAAAGCTTTTTTAATATGTTAGCAGAGATTCTTTTATTTGTATGCAAGATCCAAATCCGGCATATTATTCATACTTTGACGCCTGAAATCCTAATTTTCAATTTTCACGCAGCTTATAGTGTAACCAGTTATTTTATTCCGAACATTTTAAAGACTAGTTCACAAATCTGGGTTTCACCAGGAGTTATTTAACATTTTTGACATTAATGTAAAATAGTGGAGAATCCCAGATTTGTGAACAAGTATTTGTCAACAAAATGTAAGTAGTATTTTATTTACATATTTCTGATTTGTCACTATTATTGGAAATTGAACCTAGTAATTTGTATATAGTACACGATCATAATATAGTGCTTATATTTTTTCAAATAAAATTTCTGATTTTTAATTTGTTTATGTAATTTAATAGAGTTATTTACAATGTGTGTAAAATGATCATACAAACCAGCCTAGACGATTGTAAGCACTGTAAATGCACAGACCATATTTTTCTTCATCTTTGTTGAGATGTCAAAAAAATATGAAATTTAAAAAAGGTTCGAAAAGATACATAACAAAGATTTCGAAAACTATTATTCGTCACCATTTTTTGTGTATATTTAATTGATATTTATTTTTCAATATTAAGACTATGACATTAAAGATAATGAGTATTTTATAGAGCTATTTTTTTTCTAACATATTCAATTTGTTTGCACCTTTTTCATATAATTTTAAAAACATGTTATTCATTTCTGAAAAGTATATTGTATGTTTGTTTAAAAAGTACTTTGCTATGCCTTTAATTCATTATTTAAACAATGGAGGAAGACGTCCCATTTTGTTTTTTTTTTATAATGAAATATGTAAAGGATAACATCTTTATGAGCTCTTTCAAATAGATAAATGAGATATTAATAATAATAATAATAAAACCCTTATCCGCACCCCAATGGTGCATAGGGCACTGCTTCATATGAACACAGTGTTATCTTGATCGTTTACACACGAAGGAAAGGTGATCAGCCCTCCGCTTCAGGTACCAGTCCAGGGTAATATTGAATAAATATTACAGTGAAAAAATCACTTATATTTATTTGACCCCCCTGGGAATCGAACCCGGGACCTCCAGAACGGTAGCCGAGCGTGCTGACCATTACACTACAGAGGCGGACATGAGATATTATCCCCATAAAAACAATTTTTTCAACAATTCAAGTTCTTTACTTGAATTGAAGATTTTTCACACTTTTGACATAAATTTAAAAAAATGTCCCCGCTTTGAAGGTAAGATGTAAAGATAATTGCTTTGTAGATGCGTGTTGAATCTCGTTAAAGCTTTTATAAGATTCGGCTGTTACCAGATACTACTTAATTTCATCACTGTTTAGTAAGACAACACGCAGCTGTTAATAATATGTACCCCTCTGTTCATATGTAAGTAGTTGTACCATTAATAACTTTGACATGACTGAAACCTTAACATGAACATCGTCATTTGGTCGTACATTGTATGACAAGTTTTATTTTGAAATCTTTTTTTATACAAATCATAAAATTACATCGTTATTATATTGTGTCACTATTGAAAATATGATTTGGCTTTGAAATGCAGTGAGACTTCAGATTTGTTATTTTGAGTTTGTTTTCCTATTTTCTAATTTCATTTTAATTTTTTAATGCTGTAGGGCCACATATGAAAATAATTAAATTTAAGAAATTGATTTTATGAAAAAATCCACTTGATGAAAGTATCGAGTGTAACATAAAAATAAAATTAAACAGAATAAAATAAATAAATTAAACTTTTCCATATAAAAGAATCGGGTTTGTTATTAAAAGAAATATATGATGAGAAATTGTTAATGTCAAAGTGATTCCGTGACTGGTAATCTTAGACTGAAAATATAAAAAAGAGAATGTATTATGAATTTGACATTGACGATATAATAAACGGTACAACAAGAGTTAAAATAATCTTGTAAGGGTACATATGTACCGATGAACTAGTATTTTTGTATGAGTAACTTTGGAATAAGCCAAGTGAATTTGTATGCTTATCACATGTAAGAATTTCTCATGTCGGTCACTTTTAACTTGAATGTTTTTTTTTTAATTTGGGCAATGCATCATTTTCAACCACTGTTTGTTGTGTAATGATCAGCACGCTCGTCTACCGTTCTGGAGGTCCCGGGTTTGATTCCCAGAGGGGAGTGTCAGGGGGAATATCCATATTTTTCTTCATCTGTATTGAGAAGTCAAAAATGTTAAAAATAGCTCCCAAGTTAATATTATCCAGATTTGTGAAGAAGTTCTTGGACACACTCAAAATGTCGTACTTTTTTTACACTTAAAACATTATTTTTCATTTTTTTTAAATAGGAATAACCCGCAAAGCCTCTATTAGAGGCTTGTCTGCAGGTAGGGTAGTAAGGATAGGGAAGGTTAATGTTAAAAATACATCGCAAACACCCAGACCAATCGAAATTAAATCTTTCTTGAATCTATTTTGTAATTTGTATTTTCGAATAAGTAAACCCACTTATCATATCTTTAGTTGCACAGCCCTGATCTTGTCGGATGGAACTCCACCATCACGTATCGGTATCAAGTGATGGTGTTAGAGCGGGAAACAAGTATGATTGTTTCCCGGAATTGAAAATCCATCCCTCTACTCTGAACAATCTGAATACAAAAACTGCAGTGTTTTGTAAACACGAAACCAGTGCAACTTTAGTAACCAGAATTGCTTTACCCTGAAATAACAAGAGCAAATAATGTTTTTTCCGTTTCCACTATGAATGAATAAACAAAAAGGAATTTTCAAATTACATTTTATAATATGCTATGAATGATTTACATGAACGTATGTTTTCGTCCTGATATTAAATTCATAACATTAATACATGGCATAAAATATGACAATGTATATTTTCACTCACGAAACATCATAAAATATGTTTGTTCAAAATGAAGTCAAATAAATAAACGATCAGTTAATATTGACATTAGATTAACGTAAATCTAAATTGAATACGTATATCTTTTTTACCACCAATTTTACTAGAAAAAATCATTCAATTATAAATGGAAATATTTTTAAATCGATATTATTGAATTTCCCATATAGAATCAATTATTTTATTGTCATATTTGTGCTATTCGCTGTCTCTCATTAGATTTTAACCCCCTGAAAACAAGATATCAAAATGTATTATTTATTTAACTAAAATAATTTATATAACTCTGGGCATTCACAAGGCCTACCACTTAACATTGACTAGCTTTATTGATCACTTAATACAATGTGTAAATTTCACAATTTAGGCTTTTTATATCCGTATTTCCTCAATTCTTAATTATAAAATAAAACTTAACTACCCATTAACGTGGATATGTAATATTTAATGTTTGACAAATGTCAAAACATAACTTAACCCTTAATAACTATACATTCGTCTGGCGGACTACGCAATTAAAAACGTGAAACTTATAAAAAAATAGGAACCGGTTACATGGCACTTAAGTTTGGTTTATTAGGAATAAATGTAAGAGACATCACTATTCCGCACAGCTACTGCATATCGCTCACTCCTTTCAACGACGTCATAAATAAAAAAAACCTGATTTTTCAGGAGATCGTTTTTAAAGTTTAAAAATATAATGAAATGTTTTGAAATTAAATATCAAGCCACTTATGAACTTTTTACTGTGCTACAGATCTTTTTATGTAAAACCTGAATGTTTTTTCGCTATTTGAAAAATAAAAGTATTTTTTAAAAAATAATTAAACAATACCTTTTCTACAAAATGCAAAAACAAAACATTCTGCTTTGTAGCGTTACCCGCTTCAGAGCATTAAGTTAAAAATATGCCACTTTTGCTGGAATATAGTACATTTTCTGGGCATTCCGAAAACATGCACAACTGAATATTGACGATTTTTGAAATATGACGTTCTTGAAAGGAGTGAGCGATATGTCAATATTGCGCGATCCACAAATGGCATTGTACCTACAAATATATGTAGTTCAATAAATGACCAAATGCCAATTTTTTTTAATCTTTGGCTTCGCTTATTTCCCTCCCTACAGATATCCATCGCATCCTGGCGAGCAGGAACCCAATTATGTACAGACTGTTAGTTGTTTTTCTGAAATTAAATGGAATAAATTTATAGTTTTTCTTTATAATTTATAGTCTTTCATATTTTATAATTAAGAATTCAATTAACTTGTAGTTTAATTGTCTTGGGTTAAAGCTTATGACAGATAATTTGTAACATAGGTTAACGTGTGAATTTATTTTTGGCTTATGATTCATATTTTTAACATCTTTCATTATGAATTTGATTGTACATTATAAATATTTTTAATTTAATCGACTGTATAATACTAAGGATTATGGATATTCTTTAGTCATGTCATGAGCTCCTACTGCCATTAAAAATCTTGTCATCGTACTGCCATCTGTGTTACAGAGTTATTATTAGAATAATATTTTTCAGCCAGCAAAGATTCCCACCTTTTATGAATTTTGCTTGTAGTAAGTTTAGTTTGCAAAAAGCAAACAGTTTCTAAAATTCTTGTATTAACAAGTATTTTAGAAATATCTTAAGAAGTTTGCGTATTTTCCAAAGTATGGTGACATTAAAAATTTTAAATATACAAATACATTACCCCAAAATTACAATACGTATTTTACTCTCCCTGCCACTCGTATAAATGGCCCATGAAAATCTAACTTACTGAATTTTTTAAAAATAATTTTATTATGCTTGTTCTGGATAAAAATGTAGGGAAAATGCACAGAGTTTAAAATAAAATGGTTATCCGTTAACCTATTTCTTCGGATAATATATATCTAAATCCCTCTGTATTGGTTACATAGTACTAAAAAAATAACTGTAAAATATAAAAGGTTGGTTAATGCCTAGACTTGCTACACTTTCGTAAATAAGCAAGAATTAAATTTAAAGCTTCAAAGCTTTGACGCTAGATGGCAGTAATTGTTTAACTTTAACAAGTACTTTATTTAATATAACTTGTTTTTGAATTTACTTATTAAAAATTATGAAATTTTTATTATTCGCACATAAATATAAAAGTATCACGCTTTGCTCTTCCTTGGCAGGATTTATCATCCTATTGTTTTTTAACGATATTTTAAACTTAATACAAAATTTATTAAACTATCAATAAATGATTTTTTATATCTAAAACCACATATGGGAGTTGGCTAGCAGTCAAACAATGCTGTTTTTTTTTGTTAAAATTTGTTAAAATTTATTTTTATTAATAATATTTTTAAAACAGATTATTTATCGATTAAATATAGCATTGTCTTTCAGCACGAGCTTCTTCACTTACGTTGTTTGTATTGATTTCAATACATTCCACTAGTAGATCATAAAACTGGAACGCCAAAGTGAATTAAATGCAACACAGTAATTATCTAGATTAGCAATCCTAGAAAAACCTTTTCCTTTAATCATCAAACTAATTTAAGAAATAGTGGTATATACTAAGAAAAACATTAATTAAAAATGCATAGATTTTACCACAAAGTGGCTGCCGAATCAATTAATGAAACAATTTAATACTTTCTTTTACTCAGATCTACAAATCCATTCTGCAAAAGTAAGCAATAACTTTAAAACTGATTTTTTTTATTAAAGCAAGACAATACCTTAAAAATCCCTATATCTTATAATCAGTAGACTCAAATGTAAAAGACGTGGTCTCATTAGCCGGTAAAGTTTATTAAAAACGTTTTCTATCTATTTTTAATCTAAGTTTTACTTGGTACATACCACTATTTATTAAAGATGAGTGTTTGGATGGATTTGCATCATTTTCCGAGTGGAATTCATCAAGTGAAACCTGTTAACAATGCTTTAAATGTGCAAAAAAATACTGGTATTTACAAAGTGAAACTTCCGGTTTTTTTCTGGGGGTGTTCCTCGTATTATGGACCAGGGCTGCCTCTTTCAGTGACTGAAATGATGAATAGCGAATGGTGCACCATATTCTACTAGAAAATATACTACCAAAGAAACAAAAACGAAGATCAAATGGTAGTGGAATATTTCAGCAGGATTTAACCTCCTGCCAAAATCCAAAATAATGATGAAAATTTCATACAAAAAAAAATTAACTGTGTTGGACTGGTCAATAATTTTTATCCAGACATAAACTTTATTGAAAATCTATCGGCAATCGGTGAGAATCGGCTCTTCGAAATTGATTGCACTACGTTGGAAAAGCTCATTTTGTCCACAGTTTAGGTATGGTTCGAGAGGAAAATGGCATCCACGTGCCAAAACCGTAGAACTAAATACTCGTTTATATATGTATGTATATACCAACCCTTATAAGATGTCTCTTTTTTATTCTAATCTGAACTTACTATCAACATGACGAGACAGTTGTTCAAAGAATAATATTTTCAATGTAAATAATGCATATGTATACACCCATAACTAGTTTAATTGAGATAAGTATGAAATGAAATTCCATTAGTCTAAAAGCTTTCTGTTTAAAACATGAAACATTACACGTCGTACAAATTTACAAACTACCGTCGAAGAAAATTTAATAACTGTAAATTAAATCAATGTTGACTTTTGCATTCGTTTCCTAGGAACAGATTAAAAATACATAAGTTTATGTATATTTTGACATTTTGAAAGAAAATCATAGAATATTAAACCATTTTTAGTGTGTTGTGATTATTTTGTTATTTACAGTATATATATATATATATATATATATATATATATATATATATATATATATATATATATATATATATATATATATATATATATATATATATATATATATATATATATATATATTTATATTTATATATATATATATATATATATATATATATATATATATATATATCTTTTTATCGTTGCTATTTCCCCCATTTATCTCACAGTCCTTTAATTAATCGCCTTGTTTTAATATACTATTTAATTTTATCTGTACTTTTATCAAGTATATACCAGCATTTCAATTTTATGACATGCTCCTTAATGATATTTTAAAAATATTTTATAAAATTAAACACAAACATTGTTTTTAATAACTTTAATATTTGATACATTTCGACAAGTACCTTGTCATCTTAACAAATGGACATGCACTATCCATCCCTGAAGATGATAATGTTCATGTCGAGGTCGGTTAGAGAAAAGAACCAAAATTGAAAATGGCTGAAAAATTTTTTAAGCTTTATTTATTAAGAAAATATTACAATTAGTGAATGAAAAACAACTTTTATTCCTAACTTGTTAACTGTGCTGAAGATAATGTAATAAAAATGTCGAGTGATGAAAATGGACTTAATTTTACGCATCGTTGATATCTCGAAATTTCTTTTATTCAGGGAATCATTAAAATATCTTTTCAGTGCGATATTTTGTCCTTGGCGCGGACATTTCAGTGTTCTTCAATTTTATAAAAGGACATTCTTTCAGTTATTGTATGCCAGGATGCGTCGTCGTCAGTGAGCATGAAAATTGAAGGAGAGGGTCTAAATGAAGCTGCTTATTTCAAAAGGCCCCAAAATTATGCATTCAAAAAATACCATTTCAATACGTACAAAAAAATACTACAATTCAGAAAAATTAAATATAATTTTAAATATAAAAGTACACATATTAACAAATCTTACTATTTTTGCTAACAATAATCTGTGTACATGGATTATCGTATATGTACTATAAATTTATTTATAGTATATGTACTATATATTTCTAAGCCATCTAAGGTATATCACCGTTATAGATTAAACATTTAAGTAATTAAATAATAAAAATAAAAATATTATTAATTTATAATGAGATTACAGTGATTTATAATGCAGTGAAAACGAAAAAAAAATCGATTATTGGCACTAAAAAATAATTTAATTTACTCCTAATTGTCATAAATTTCTCAGATTTACCATAACTAATACCACGAAAAATCGGTCGCAAAATAAAATAAGTTATAATTTTTTTTAAACACATTTTTTAAAAAGGGGGATAACCCGCAAAGCTCCTATTTTAGATGCTTGTCTGCAGGTAGGACAGTAATGATAGGGAAGGTAAATGTAAAAAATACATTACAAACACTGAGACCAATTGAAAACAAACCTTTCTTGAATTCATTTTGTTATTGAATCGAACTCGCGACGCGACCGTTTCGCGGTCGAGCGTGTAACTGCGCTACGGCGCCAATTTTATTTTTATTTTTATTACGACACATATTATTATGACAAGCGCCGCGGCGACTGTCATAATAATATTTGAGTTTCTAGAACCCCCTGAAATAAAATTAATATTCTTACTTAAGAAACCGCAATGTGAGTTTAAGTAAAAAAATAATAATAAATATACATCTTTCTTATTGTATGCATAATATATAATTATTTTATTAAAATTAAACACTTGAATATATCACTTTATTGAGTTTTATTTATATTTACGACGAGTTTCGAAAACGACAGATGTTTTCATCTTCTGATACAAATTAAAACTAGTCGCAAATATAAATAAAACTCATTAAAGTGGTATTACAAGTGTTTAATTTTAATAAAATAATCATGTCATTCCACAAAGTTAATGCTGAATCAATAATAATATATTATATAAATTCTATATTGAGTATAAATTTTTTAAATTCGACTTTCATTAACTATTTATTTCATAAAAAAAATATCACCTACAACCATTTTGGGGGATTTTGAAATTGACAGCATTATATAATATTATTGAAGGACGTACCGAGATCTGTTCTATATAACAGTGAAATTCGAATAGGAATTCCGTGAAAAAGACAGTTGAATAAAGGCTTCTATTGACCCAAATACAAGACTTCTAACGGTAGACTGATCTTAACGAAATAAAAATAAATAATGGAATACCAATGAGTGGGTGGAGCAAAAAAAAGTAATTATAGAGTGAGAGCAATAAAAAATATTAAAAAAAGTTTTTGCATTCTTATTTTCAGTTTTTAAAGTATTTCTTTACTTTATAGAAACGCGATTAAATTTATATGGATACAAAGACTACTTATGAATACAATTTGTTATTTTATGCGTATATGTACCTTTTATATATTTTATTTTATTTATTACGGAAAAAAAAAAATTTATTTTACTTAAGAATGCTGGCAAAAATAAATGAACGAATGCAGTTTTAAAATTATTTTCGTAATGGACAAAAAGGAAGAAAAATGGTTTTCTGAAAAATAATCAATAATCTGAATTTTATCAGTACTAGATTATTTATTAAGACCTAGTTGCTCTACCAATGTATACAATGTATTTCATAAAACAACTCATTATCATGTTTTTCCCCCAATATTACATACTATCATACTTAATATTTTCCTTAATATATACTTAAGTTGTAAGATATAATAAAAATATTAAAAATAGGATCTAGTCGCTCTTACTTATTTATACAATGTACCACATATATATAATGTACCATTTTTGTACCAATGTACCAATGTACCGTATTTATACAATGTACCATATAACAACTCACTTTCATGTTTTTTCCCCTACTGTAACATAATATAAAACTTTATATTTTCCCAATTTGTAAGATATAATAAAAATATAAAGTCTTCTTTTTACGCCCATATTTATATGACAAGATACTTAATCTGGAACTTGTGAATATCGAATGATAAGCGATTTCCAAGGAAAGCATGACAAAGCACTTTAGGGGAAGCCAGACCATCTTCGTGTTACATAAAACTTTTAAGTTTTTTTATGGGCCTCTAAAATGTTGGTGAAAAGTGTTAAAATCCCTGTAAAAGTCGAGAGTACGTAGAGGAAAGCGTGTGGTTTATTTTCCAGTATATTAAATATTATAATGTTATAGTTATTATTTATTTATCACATACGCTGGGAAAGTTGTGTGCGATCATGTAATGCAGTGCTCCGCAAACTTTTTTCTGTTCACCTTGCAAATTAAGAAAATTTTGAGGTACCTATACCAAAGAAAAAACGAAGTGTATTTAAAATGTATTTAGTAGATAAACTAATATAATGCAAAAATATAGAAAACATATTATGTTTTCCTGCTTAACTGAGCACAGGCGATCAAAATAGATTGGATCAATTTGTTGATAAGGCTGTGTTATCTTTAAAAAATTAGATTTTTTTTTAGAACTAATCACTACGGTACAATAGTGTGCCGCGGCACATACTTTGTGGAACACTGATGTAATGTACCTACCCAAGTTAATAAAATATTATACTACACTCTTATATGAAAAGCTTTATATCTTATTCCGAGAAATATTTTTTTTCTCATATTACATACACATATTCATTTGAATTTCATACTTTTTAAGTTGGCCTTAACGGTCCGTTATTAAAAAATTGATAAGTTACATATTTTTTTAAATATATTTGTGCTTGTACTGATATAAATATTTCGTAAGGAATGTGTCAGCAATATGTTGGTGATATATTGCTGACAACAACATAGCCGTAATCGTGTGCGTACCTGTATAGTCTGGCAAGCGGATTCAATTATAGATTTGTCTCTCCAAAAACCAGTCACTCACTTAGAGCAACCTAGTAATACTTATTTAAAATAAACCAATATCAAAGTACTAGCAAACTATAAATGATCATATTCTACAACCTAAGCATCTACATATCAATAATAAAATAGTCCAAAGAAATATACACACCTGTCAGACTTCAGTGTTCAACAATCGTTTTCATTCAGTACGATTCTCACCTATTTTATGTACCAAGCATATATCGCTCACTCCTTTCAAGAACGCCATAAATCAAAAAACTTGATTTTTCAGGAGAACGTTTTTAAAGTTTAAAATTATAATACAATGAATTTAAAAAATATATCAAGCGATTTATTGAACTTTTTAGTGTGCAACATATCTTTTTATGTAAAATCTGAAGGTTTTTTCTCCATTTGAATAATATTTAGTATGTTTAAAAAAATAATTAAACAATATCTTTTCTTCAAAATACAATGACAACACTTTCTGCCCTGTAGCGGGTAAATATTAGGTTAAAAATATGCAGCTTTTGCTGGGATATAGTACATTTTCTGGGCATTCCGAAAACATGCACAACTGATTGACGATTTTTGATTTATGACGTTCTTGAAAGGAGTGAGCGATATCAAGAAAATACTTTTAGAAAACGATTATCAAGATACCTAATAAAATGTTTTGTAAGTAAATTTGTATTTAAATAACAATTTATTGTTCTGAAGGTAAAGAATTACACATTTTATTCGTTTAACAGGTCATGACATTTCAGAGTCTATTAAAGTCAAAATAAAATTACAACGGCGCCTTTCTGTCCTATCTTTAAAAATAAAATAAAACTGTTTTGTGTCCATTAAGAGTCGCAGGGGCCGGACATTTCTTTGCCGGAAGCACTTCCTCTGTTTCCCGCCCGTGGAGCGGGCTTGGCAAATATTTAATTACAATTTACACGAGAGTTTCCGTTGTTTGCGTTCCGGGAGGATAAATCTCCGGTCAGTCCGACACCCTGATTAGGCGACCTCCCCGCCCGAGAGAGGTCGCCGCTGACCGGGAGACAAAATGAATTCAAGTGGTCGAATCCTGGGGTATTCACTAATTTTAATATGAATCCTGTCGACGATTTGCATCCTTCATAACTCCCCTACCTATTTACGACTTCCTACCTTCCCCCAAAGATCTAATTCCAACTTCTACGACGCCACAAACAATCGTTATTTATTGGACCATTAAGTTAAATCCAATTTAGGTTATATATTTAAATGATATTATGTGTCCTACTCCGCAGTATAAATGCTAACTGTGTTTTGAATATTGAAAGCATTAACTTTGTGGATCATATTGATATATTATATCATTATGATCATTATATCATATTATATTAGATATCATTATATCATATTATATATAAAAAATAAAAATAAATAGACTTTGTGCTTTGATCCACTCACATTTTTACTAACCAACTAGATTCGGCAACAACCTGTTGCCCTCTTCAGGGCTTAATTTATGACTAAACATATATTTAAAAAAGAAACAGTGTACAAGTTGTTGGGTTACAAGTTGTTGGGCTTTTGAAACCAAACAACTTGTACACTGTTTCTTTCTTATATATATATATATATATATATATATATATATATATATATATATATATATATATATATATATATATATATATATATATATATATATATATATATATATATATATATATATATATATATATATATATATATATATATATATATATATATATATATATATATATATATATATATATATATATATATATATATATATATATATATATATATATATATATATATATATATATATATATATATATATATATATATATATATATATATATATATTTATATATATATATATAAGTTAAGTCATAAATTAAACCCTGAAGAGGGCAACAGGTTGTTGCCGAAACTAGTTGGTTACTAAAAATGTGAGTGGATCAAAACACAAAGTTTTTTTATTTTTTATTTCTCGAAATACTATATAAATGCTAACTGGCTATGTTACTAATAAGTATGCCAAAATAAAAGTTTCAAAAAATACTAAAGCGTTATTTAAATAACTCCTAAGCGGAGACAAACCAAAAATTCCTGAAAAAGATTTAACACACTCGGAATATTATATAAGTAACTGAACGAATAATAAGTTTAACGAAAATTAAAAACATTATTTTCAAACGTTTTCTGGTATATAAAATAATTTGGGAATAATCTAACATACATTTCATACAGGTACTGGGAGATTTAAAAAAAAGTATGTGATTCTTACTATATGTAGATAAGTATGATGCGAAAAAAGTAACATGTACAAAAAGGTGTCAATCAAAGCATAAATACAGCTTCTGAAATTTGGGAAGTATGATAATCAATCATGGGTAGAATGGTGAAATTTTCACGTAAACATTTAAGTACCTAATTTGTTTTCTTTTAGGAAGTATCACATAATATTTTTATAATTTTTTTATTTAACAATTACATAATATTCCACCTTTTTATTAAAAACTCAGCACCCGTGTATATTTTTACAACCCTCCAAAGGGACTAAAGAAATTTCCTTTTTGACAAAAATAGCAGCCTATAAACTGGGCAGTTATTTCAAGCGAAATAGAGGACCCATAAAAGGAATCGGAAAATCGAAATGTTGCCTGTATTTGCATAAAACCCTTCAAGGGTCCCTCGACCAGTGACTGTAAAGTGATATAGATAAGGTTTACAGCTCGAGGGAAAATATTATTTACTTTTCATTTCGAAAACGGCTGTTACTAGTTTGTTTACTTAAACCCGAATATTCAAGAGATTTCTGTACTTGGATTTATTTTTAAATTTGATCTGATTTTTCAATGAAGGTACGGTACAATTACATCATAATCACAAAATAATATTTATGCTGATCCTTCGTTTTTTTGTTTGTTATAAAATGATCACTTTTTAAAATAAATTTCTTAAATTTTCTAAAATTGTAAATAAAAGTTACACATTCCACCATTTAAACATGGAACATGGTACCATACAAGGGAAAGAGCAACCGTGTACTTAGCTTTAAGAATAGCTGTCTTCGAGGAATTTTAAACATGCGGTGGCTTACTTTTCTGAGAAATTAAGAGATAAGGCGTAAATCTTGGTCACACAAAAGTTTGTCGACTCCTCATGTTCCACATAGGTAGCGGATATGGGTTTAACTTTTAACTGTACTCTCCGTTGTTTGTTTTCAGTTAATTATTCAATATTTTGGACTTATAATTTAACGGTATAATCTAAAGAGACTCTGAATTATTTCAAAAGAGAAAGGGAAAAAATGACAAGATCTTAGAGCCTAGGCTAACGTTTTTCCAAAAAAAAATTATTGTGAACTCATTTTCTTTTTTATATTAAAAACTTATTTTTTGAATTTATAAAAACATTTTGATTCTATTTTTGACAAATCATTATAAGATAAGTCTTATTATATATGTATATACCGGTTGGGACTATCATAACTTCCAAAAAGGTTTCCTTTTATACTTTTCTTAATGATCCAGAAATAAATCGTGCCCGCGGCTGCCATCGCAGTGTTTCCTGTTTTCTACCGTATACTGCCAGGAAGGAGAACTAGTTGCTTCCCGGTTATCATTTGTCACTCACATATACCATATCATTCTATCGTTGTTTTTTTTTAATTATTGAATGAATTATACATGTTGAAAATTTATTTTTAACATTAATATAAGCATTGTCAAGAATCGTTTTTTCAAGAAGAAAATCTTTTGGACCAATAATAATTAATTCCATAGTTCTTGTGATGCACATTAACGAAATGTTTCACTCTCAATATTAATAATATTTAAAGCATTTACTTTGTGGTTAATCATTTTAACTTATATTTTTTTTCACAAAAATGTTAATAACATTAGTATAGAACCACTCACCGAGATTTTTATGTCTACCGGTTTCGAGACGTGCCTTTGTCAGGATAATCACTACCACAGCATGCAAACAATATCACCCTTCACCACCATAGCACAATTTACACACTTAAAACTACATACACAAAATGTTTAACACATGCGATTTTTGGTCAACCCGAAGACCAACATGCACTAAATATATCAGCACAAACATGCGTTACGAGCCGAGGTTAAACATGCACGAGATTAAACATGCAATATTTCACATTATTGCAATGATAATTTTTTTTTCAAAAAACAAATAAAAAATGTTATATTTGTACTTTTATCTAGACGCAGCTAAATTAACAGTAGGCACTTAGAGAGAAACTTATGAACCATCGCAACTATCAAAGAGATTTTTTCGAGATATCTAATTATGCCGCCTAGGAATATTATAAACCCCTTTTGTCTCTTCTTTAAACCCAAGGATTTTGGCGTGATCAGTGAAGAGCATTTACGTACCTTTATATTTGGAACTTTAGGATGCTGGATTGACCTAGGAGGAGGCTTAAAAAATAGGGTGTGGTATGGGGATGACATGTGGTGGCCACATGTCATCACATATGCTCCACCTACGGAGGCAATATGAATAGAGAAAAAGAACACAATATATAGTTTTTAAACAATTTTACTTCATATTGTACATTATTATTATATTTGCACATTAATATTATTATTTTCTACACATATTTCATTATAAAAAAGTCTAAAAGTGTCGGGTTGTGGTGCCGTGGTTAGTGTCACGGATTCTGTAGTCAGAGTTTCTCGGTTTGAACCCACTCTACCACAATTCAATACCTATTTCTAAAAATGAGCCGCTTAGACTCACAGAAATAGTATGAAATTGAAATATTTGTGTAAATAATAAAAACAAAAATATTTCTCTTTTTATAAAAAAAAGTAATCTTCCTCTAACCCCTTTCCACGCCAATTGGTGCATAGAGCACTGCATCACATTCGTGCAGTATTAGGTTGATCGTGAATTAAGTGAATGATCAGACTTGCGTTTTAGTTACCAGTCCCGGGGATATTGAATGTACATGAGAGTGAATTTTTTATTTATTTATTTTGACCCCTTGAGAATCAAACCTTCACCATGATAGTCAAACACACATATCAGGCGGATAGTGTATGGTTAAAAAGTAAAGTAATTCCTTAAAAAATATATTTTTACTGATGTATAAATACGTGTTAAATTTTTCCATGATAATCATTTGGGGATAATATTATGGTACTGTTTTTTTACTCCCATACTCGTATTACCTAAGCAACACTACGTAAAGCATATTTGTATGTGGAAAAATATTAAATGCCTTGTAAATTTCTTTCCAAAAGATTTAGTAAATTCAAACGAACAATAACATCAAATGAATAATCATTCTCAGACCGTTTTTTTTATTCCCCTCAATTATTTTTAAATGTTTGAAATCCTTTAGCTATCGTAACAAAGAGCATTAATTGTGACAAAATTTCTATTCATTGTGCCTTAGCTGAATATTAATTACAATGAAAAGGAATATTTTGCGAGATCTCCATTCTTTTACAGTTAAACGAAAATTAATTATAGAAATGTCGGGGTAATGGTTTTTTTTACAGATTTGTTTTTAAAACTTAATAATGAAATATTATTAAGTCACTTCCTAATAATTATGGAATTCCCTAAGAGATTTTTTTTTATAAATTTGTAAATATTTTTTTTAAAATACATGTTATGTTTTATGTTCTCCTCCGTTATGTAATGGTAAGCGTGTTTAGCTACCAAGCTGGAGGGTCGGATTCGATTCCCAGAGAGGGGGTGAAAACATATATTAGTGATTACACACTCTAATATTTATTTAATATTACCCTGGACTGGTCCCTGAAGCGCAGAAGTGATCGCCTTGCCTTCATGTAAGAAACGATCAAGATAATACTTCGTCAATACGATACAGTGAACATTATGAACCATTGGGTCTGGATATAAGTTTGAAGAAGATGAGGAAGAAAAAAATATTTTTTATGAAATTTGTTTACCTCATAAAGACAAAATCATAATAATTAACATATGTAAGTATGTCCTAAAAATGCCTTAATCGTATTAATCTTTCTTCAAATGAATATAAATCCCGTTAAAAGTTTTCTTATTCTCCGGTCAGTTTCATAAAAATCTTCAGTGCCTTTAGTATGAAAAGGATATAAAAAGCTGCAGTATTACAAATAGTAAATAATGCAGAGTATGACGTATTTCGAGTTTCCTATCACGTGATATCGACTAAATTGGATAAAATTTACTTTCTCTGCGTACAAACTAAGTTCTCCTTTGAACAATGCTAAAATACAGGAAATAGAATAGAAAGAGAAGTTGGGGAAATTTCATTTTGTGATACAAATGAAATTTGCATGAAGAACAGAGCAAAGATGGAGTCGGTAATTCAATAATTTAATAAATTTAACCCTTTGTTCAAATTACTTTACTTTGGAGTCAAACACTTAAGAGTTTTCGCATTTAATTCATTTTATAAAATAATATAACGTAGCAGAAGTAGTTATAATAAAACTGATGATCATAAATTATCAAAGGTTTTAAAAATCCTTGAATTAAAATAAATTTTTAAAATGAATAGTATTTTCAGTAAACCTCTATTCTAATTTCAGGTCATCAGATGATGTCTCTTTAAGTATATAAAGCTGTGAATGATCACAGTAGGTTAATTATTCATTTACCGACTCTTTTTTCGGTGAAACTTTATAGGATTTGGTAATTAAATCAGACCATTACTCTCATACATTTTCTTCAAAGAAGTAAATATAATAATTTACTTAAGTAAAATTGCTTTATAAATATTTCACAGAAACCTAGCAATTTTGGAAGCTTTCGGGCATTTACAGGGCTACCTTAAGTGGTCGCTTTAAACGCTTGATTAACATTGTGATTCTGCCCATGTTTTTGATCTTCCATATCACTTGATTTTTTGGAAATTGTAAATGTAGAATATCCAAATGCTTTTTCACGTGTAAGTTAAAGCAATACCCCCAAGATTATTTACAAGTTATGTTACATTCTTCCGATCAGTTCGCAACATTCTTTCCGATTATTAACACATACCGGAATACACCTGATATATTACACAAATCTGGCAGCGTTTTTGAAAACGACACATTAAAAACACTAAAAATCAGTTGTTAAATTTCCGACAATTTTTTTTTCTTCATTTTGTTGGCCAGTGTTATCACTTACCTTAATATGAATTTTACTTTAATATTCTTCAATCTTATAATTTTACTATATTCAACTTTTCCAAAAACTTTTTAACCTTCTTTACTACTGCTTTTAAAATTCATACTTTATCCAAATTTAAAATTATTCAAGATCTTTTTTTACCTACCTTAGCATAAACTTTACTTTTATATCTATAATTAAAACTTTTTTAATGTTTAAATTATCCAAGAACTATTTTAACTATGTAATTTAATAAATCCACCAAAACTGTGTATTAATCTTTAGTTTTTCAGGCAAAAGTTTAATTAAATATCCGTTATTCATTCCATTTTAAAACAGAGTACTTATTCTATATCTTAGTCCTTTTGTTGTATATCAGAACTCATTTTTCATTCTCCTCTTTCTTCTCATTGTACATCTCTACGGTAGATGTTGGATAAAATATTGGTTATTAATTTATTCAAAGGCGCTACGAACGCTGGAATGAAATGGAATCAGTATCTTCCGCCAGAATAAGTGAATACATTTTTCCTACACAGCGTTTTTTTCGATTTATAAGCGGTAATATCACCTGGGAAACACGAATTGTAGGTAACATCGCACATCTCTACGCCTATTCAATTAACCAAATAGCCCTCTATGTAGATTGAACCACAATTACTAGACACGCTCATTTCAGATTATTTTTGACATCTCAACATAGATGAAGAAGAATATGGATGTCTGGGCATCACGGCCGTCATAGGCTGGTTTAAGTGATCACTTTGCTCACGTGTAATATTTACTAATTCTACCCGTGATTGACAAATACACTACTCAAATTCTTGAAACTTCTAGATATATTGATCAAACTTTTAACACAGTATGCGCGAGTTTACAAGAAACATGTATGGTGGGATGAGGAAAAATTTTAATAAGCAGAAATTCTTCCTTTCTATGTGAGGTCTAACTCCTGAATTATATTCACATACTTGGAAAACGCGTGAAAACATTATTTTCAATTTTTACCTCAGATTATAATTTGACCAGTTAATTTATATACAACATTTTGAGTATATGCTTGTTCGAATCTGGATTATCTTCAAGTAGGATTTATTTTTTTACATAACTTTTGACATCTCTACATGAATAAAGAAAAATTGGAAGTCTGTCTTACGACCGTCTTAGGGTAGTTTAAGTGATCACTTTACACCCGAGTAACATTCACCAATTCTACCCCAAGTAACTCCTTGGAAATGAAACCTTAATCAGAGTAAAAATATTTTACCAGCAAGAAATCAAAGCTGTTAGTAAAATGAGGAATGAATTATTTTAGAATTTTATGGTCATAGAAAGATTTAAAATTCAATTACTTAGTTTTTATAATCCGTTTATGCAAAAAAAAAACGCAATGAATGTGAGAAATTCTCATTTAATGTTGTTATAACTTGAACCTCACCACCCGGTCTGTGGTGAAAAGAGCGAATTCAGCCAGGGAAAATTTGCACCGAGTCTGAAAAATCTCCCACAAACATTGGCGCCAGCTTCCTGATTTTTTTTACTAGCTTTTAAACATTTTCTGCATATAGAGGAAATGTTACGAAACACCACAAATATACGTTATAGTCCGCTCAAAGAACATGAAAAATTCATTCTTAACCATTTGTGGTCAATAATACTTAACCGACATAAGTTTGAGTATTCAAAACACAATGACACACTCGTACATGCAAAAATGCTTATTTTGTTTGAAAAAAGTGTTCGTTATTAAATTCTTTCAAAGACTTATTACGTATTTTAATATCTGTGTTACATTTTCAATTTAAAATATCATCCGTAGGGTTTATATAATGATAATGATAATACCAAATTTTCTTAATCAATGGGCCCAAATACTGGTAAAAACTGAATTGTTATTTCATAGTCTTCATTCTAAAATTTGTTGTGAAGTAATTCTAAATACAATAATTTTTACCTATGTCCAAATAAAGAAAGCTTTGTACTTAAACAAATGTCAAATGATGGTAACACCAATAAAAGTAATAAAAAAGTCAAAATTCAACATCAATAAAATTTATGACTTTCTTGCAAATCCCCTTCCCGTCCAACATATATACATCTTGAAAACATAAATACTATATGGATATCCAATAATGGGTACAATGGTGAACGGTTCACAAGTGTATAAGGGGATCGCTAAAGCCAGCCAAATATTAGGTCGTAAACTCTGGAACGCTCAGACTTCCATCAACAAGATAAATTCTTCAAATAATAAATAATTGAAAAGACATCCAAAATACATAAATAAATAAAAAGAATTCACCGACAACACACGTTTTTGAAAATACATTTAAGTCATATTATTTTTTAAATTTTACTTGTTTTGAAATTTATATCTAAATGTGGATATGAATTATTTTATTTGATTTTATATTCTTATTGTCCGCAAAGTATGTACAATACCTTACATAAGCCTTTTTTATAAACTCAATTTCATGATAATGCTACGTAAAAAATATTGACTTATAGAAAAATAATCGATATTGTACTTAACGCTTTTGATATTACAGTTAAGTTAATTAATATGGCATTTTACAAAAATGCTTGTAATATTTATCCAAAAATGGTTAAAGGTTAAACATTTTATTTAAAAAAATGGATTTGAGTCACGCAGCATTTGAAACATAAAGAACAGTTTTAAATGTAGGTACTTATTACAATTATTTATGCTCTTTTTTTAAAAGGCTCAGACTAAAATAATAATTATATTTTCCAATTTAAAATATATCTTAATACCAGCTTTAAATACTTCGAGTCGAGAAAATCATTCTGTTATTTTGCGTCTCCAGAATCTAAAAGTGCTGTTAAAAACATAGTAAAGTAAAAAGGCAGTAAAAACAAAATATTATTCATAGTGACCTATAATTTTCCATAGAAACCATTTGAAGTTTGAGCTCTGTAGGCGAAAAACATCAAATTGTATGCAAATATATTTTCATCCTTGCTGAGATATATTCTTCATAAGCTGTCCGTACTCTTACTACAGTTGAGAGTTGATCCTCCAAACTCTATTTAAATACGATTCTGAAACGTTTCAAAAGAGAACTCGTATGCATGAAATAATAATAAACGATTATTTGAAGCTCTCGGAGTTGAATAAGAAAAGACTTTAGTATTTCTACCCTGTCGACTTGAGATAGGGTAAAAATATTTTTATTTTATTTTCCTAAATATTACGTCTTCCATAGATATTATTGTGGTTGCAAAAATAGAAAATTCCTCAAAAGTAGTTTCTAAGAAAAATCGAAATATTGCCTAGGATACATGAAAAGTCCGCCGGCGTAGTGTAATGGTCAGCACGCTCGGCTACCGTTCTGGAAGTCCTGAGTTTGATTCCCAGGGGGACCAAATAAATATAAGTGATTTTTCCACTATAATATTTATTCACTATTACGTTGGATTGGTACCTGAAGCGGAGGGCTGATCACCTTTCCTTCATGTGTTAACAATCAAGATGCAGTGACCTATGCACCATTGGTGTTAGGACCCACTAAAATATCCACCATTATATATATATACGTTTAGACCTAATAATAGCAATTATGGTTAGTATATAAGTCAGTGTTTGATAACGTCTTGAGAAGACTAAACGCGTCATATATTATCTTACTTAAGTTCATGTAAATAAAAATAGAATTCAATCCAATAACTGTGTTTTATTTTGGATATATTACCCAACAAAAATTTCTGTATTTTCTTTGCCATAGCATACCATTTACATAGCGTATTAAAGTGATGAATCACTGAATTAGTGTTCGTTTCTCCAAGGTGTAGAACGCCATTAGTATGTTGACGGTCTGATCGATTTTCCAAAGTTTTAAAACATTGCTTTCCCCAAGTAATTACGAAACAAACTAATCAATTACGGACGGAGCTATTTTTAAATTTTCCACTCGAACGAGAAACAAACTAGAAGCAAACGAAATTTAACTGAAGGAAAAGTCGACTAATTTAAAAATAATTGTTTTTGCCGGCTAAAATAAATAAGTAATCCTGACTTTTTCATATAATTAAGATAATTGTTTTCATGTTTGGTAAAACTTTGACAAAAAATCCTACTATCGATTTAAGAATAAATGTACATAAAGTATATTATAGGGTGTTCCAAGAAATACTTATACTTTCCGTACCGTAAACTAGTAACTGAAGAGTAGACTTATAAATTAGTTTTAAGGAAATAGACAGAATTCGATATCTAAAAAGAAAAAAATGGAACACGAAAAAAAGTTGACACGAGTATTTAATTAATTTATTTATTTAATACCTAAAGGGGTTGAGTCAAGAGTCAGAATAATTGGTAAATATATGAGGAGATGCACTAAGGTGGAAATTGTTTGCAAATACATATTGTTGTAGCGTTTTATTCTCTCTGCCTACCCTTGCGGAGAATCGGCGCGATGGTTAGTCAAGTTTTTTGACATCTAAATATAGGTGAAGAAGAAAGAGTATGGAAGTCTGAGTATTGACAGGGCCCATGACCTGTCATAGACCGGTCACGTGATCACTTTACACACGACACTTTTCCAAGAGGATATATCATTGGCTAGTTTAAGAGATCACTTTATACATTGCGCACTATTCAAAATAATATTTGAATAAATATTTCGTGTTGATATAATGTTATCATTAAAATTATTTTTAATAAAATATGTAAAATAATATAAATATATTTTTTTTCTTCTAAACCCTATCCGCCTCAAATGGTGCATTAGGCACTGCATCATATAAACGCAGTATTATCTTATCCTAATCGTTAACACATAAAGGAAAGGTAATCAGACCTCCGCTTCAGGTACGCAGTTCAAGGTAGGTAATATTAAATCATTGTTAGAATAAAAAAAACACTTGTATTTATTTGACTTCCTTGAGAATCGATCGCGTACGGTACCATGCATGCACTATGGAAGCGGACAGGTAAAATAAATGAAAAAAAACTTTTTTTTTCCTTCAAGTAAGATTAGTAAGTATGATTATCTCTAGGTATCGCCTTCGCGGAAAATCCTCCCCCAAATGTGAGTCCAGGGGTTGTCCGCGGAGTCAGAAGGGTGGGACAGGGGTCGAAAGGGGGGGGGGCATCATTCTGTGATTATAATAATTTCGCTCCGAGAAGCAAAGCCTCCATCCGGGACTAGTAAAGCCAGCTTTATCCCGACGGGAACGGTGCTAACGCCGTTGGTTTAGCAGTAAATAACGCTAAAATAATATTAACGTCAGATCTAACTTACAGATGTTTACAGATTTTTATACTTTAGAATGTTGCAAACGTAATGTTTCCCTTGTTGATTAATTAAATTCTTTATTTTTATTTTTTATTATGGGGTCAAGGGCTCTTGCATCCCTTATGTCACTGCCACCATATTAGGTATATTGTGGATCTCCCTCTGTATTATAGCTCATATTCAAGACCTACATGAGTTATGTAGCTCACGATCTGTCGTCGTGGTAAGAACTTTCTCAATTTGAATCCTTGCTTGAATAACTCTTTTTTTTTCAATTTTACCCAAGAAAAACAAATTTGAAATATAATTTTGTATTAAGGAGGAACTCGTAAATATCCGATTCATTAGTCGGTCGGCCACAAGAGGGGCCAGACATGTCTCCGGGCACATTTTTTTTAAGAATTTGTGTTTGGATTTTGGAATTGAAATAACATATTTATGTATATGTATTTTTTTTAACTCATAACCTTCAATAATTATTTTCTTTTCAAAACCATATATGTATTTATTTGGAAGAAAAACTTGTTTATAATTTATATTTGACTAATTTTGTGATTTTACCATTTTATAATCCAATCAACAAAAAAAATAAAGCCACTTGAGATCTACCCAAGCTCCTTTGCATAGCCGTCAAAATATTTTGAATTTCGTTTAGTAGATAGTGTTTTAGTATTAGTCAGTCTTGATAAAGAAGCAGTTAGCTTCGAAACCGGTAGACATTATAATTAAGTTTTAATAAAATATTTGTAGTGATTTTAAAACAAAGTTATATTTTAATTATAAAAACTTGTTTCTTTAAAATAAAAACGCTGCTAAAGTAAAGAAAAAAACAATCATGTTAAATGTAACCTGGGGTAGGAAAATTAAGTTACGATTGATCTTATATTGAGCCTTAAAAAGTTACTTTGGGACCTTGCTTAGTCTAATATATATAAATAAAAACATAAATGTTAATTTGTTCAATATCTATAATTCCCAACATTCATTTATCGATTGCTTTGTAATTTTGGCGCAGCGTTGCATTCAAATACATGCATGTTTTTCTTTAAATTTCGTGCCTCTGATAGATGTTTTTACCTGTGACAATTAAATACATACATGTTTTTTTTTTAAACAGCATTTTTACTTTTCATTCTTCGATAATTATAATAATAGCAATAGTAAAAGTATTTTCTGTGTTTGAATGGTGTACCTTTTACCAACAATCCCTTAAAATAAATTTTAAAAACTTCAGTGTGGGATACGAATTTCATACAGAGCTTTTACGGCACCGCAATAAAAATAGTGCGCGAAAAGTATGTATTTTTACGACATTCTGTCTGACGTAGGCATACTGTATAAAAATGCATTGTTACGGGATCAATACTAGTGTAGTTATTTAAAAAGGGACGAACCCAGTATATCCGTATCCGTAGACATAATTTATGGGCTAGCATCCGAACAAATAAAAGGTAACGTACACAAAGATCCAGATATGATTTATAGCTTTGTAGCCTTAGCGGTACATTAGCATAAACTTCCGCTTAGTTGGATGTGGAACGGCGTCCACGAGTTACTTGCTGGAACTTAACCTTAGGAAAGTGGAAATTTAGGAAAAAAAATCAAATCAGAGGGCGGAATAGAAAAATGGAATTCAGTGTATTAATAACAACATTTTGAGTGTGCCCAAATGTTGTTAATAAATTATCTGGTTAAATTATAACCTAAAATTTAAAAAAAATAAAAGGATACTTTGTGGCGTTTCTCATGTGTTTGATTATAATCCAGGATTCGGACCTCACATACAAATATAAGAGTCTCTGGTTAGTAAAAAAGCTTCTTCATCTCACCAATAGATGTTTCCTGTGAATTTAAATGATTCTTGTACAATGTTTCGAAATTGAATCATACATTTATAGATAATTCAATAATTTGAGTAGTACGGTTGTCAATCATGGGTAGAATTGGTGTATGTTACACGTGTGTAAAGTGATCACTTAAACCAGCCTATTTTATAAGTCTCGTAAATGCCCAGACTTCCATATCCTTTATAATTAAAATGTAACGTTGTTTTAAGATTACTATAAATATATTATATAACCTAATTACAATGTCTACCGTTTTCGAAGCTGACCGTTTCTTTATCGAGACTGATTAATACCCACTTAATATTAATCAGTCAATTTATAGTGCTTTTAAAACAATGTTACATTTTAATAAAAAAATGGAAAATCACAAAGTTAGTGCTTCAAATATAAATCATATTCCATATTCTTCTTCATCTATGTTGAGATGTCAAAAAATAATATCAATGTATTAAATTTGCCCAAAATCTTGAGGTCCATTTTAAGCAGAATTATATGAAAATATACCAAATCTTACTGACTTACAAGAAAGAAGTATTTACATAATAAACAGCAAGAAGGTACCATCGTACTAATTAAAGAGGGTGTTTTAATCAAGGTCTTAATTAAATTTTCCCTTTAAAATGAAAAGTAGATGGTTGTATAAATTATGTAGCGACACAAGAATGTCTTTTGTATTACAAACGTGATTTCTGCGCACATAATATCAAAGTAAATAATATTTTTCTGATGATCAACAACACTCTTTGGCGCATAGGATACTGCATCAGATTGGTATAATTAATTATACAAAGCCAAGGTGATGTAATTGATTCAGCGCAGATTCTAACTCTTTTTTAATATATACCCTAGATTGAAGGTGTACTGAATTAAAGCGATGTTGTGTATTCCTACGCTTCTGGTATAAGCTTCCATCAAAACATTTATGGAAGTAAAGTCTTCTTCTTCTTCTTTTTATTTTTCTAGATCCTAAGGATCTGTTTGTGCCTCCGCTTGTAGTCTTGGGATGTTGACTCCCAGCTTTCTTTTGTCTGTCTGGGGCTCTGCGTCCTTCAGGGATTCCTTGAAGGGCGATACGTGGAAGTCTGTCATCTGACATTCTGTTTACATGATCATTCCAGTGTCGCCTTCGTTGTCGTCCCAACCTCACAAAATCCTCCGTCTTACTCATGCTCCGGATGTCGGTATTTCTTACTCGGTCTCGCAATGTGTTTCCGGTTATGGATCGGAGAGTCTTCATCTCAGAGGTTTTGTCGAGATTTTGTTCTAGAAGTATCTGCTCTTGCCTTAATCCCGTAAGTGGCAATTGATCGAACACATTAAAAGTATATGTAGTCACATAAAAAATTAACCGCTCTAGAAATCTAACCTAGGGTCTCCAGCAAGGTAGCTTAACGCCCTTACCATTACATTATGAAAGCGGACAAATATAGGAGTGGAATAGTTTTATGAGATACATTTAACGAATGATATTTATATGAAAAAAAAGGTACGAAAAAAATCATAACAAGGGCACTTGGGGCTGCCAACCCTTTTATATTTTCTTACAAATTTTACACTGCTTATAGTAATTAAAATTGTTGAACCATAGTTTTCAGCAACCGTGATAATTTCACTTTTTTCAATATCAATAAAATCTCTTGTATACGCCTTAGTAATAAAATATACTTTAAATCATTCAATTTAGTTTTGCCTTATTTATTTACGTATTAGTTCCATTAAAAACAGTAGTTACACAGAAAATTTTATAAAACATCAAAGCAGACCTTCAAAAAATGTTTTTAAAATGAAATAATATAAACTCACATCAATTGAATATTTATAAAAATAACATTTTATTTCAGCGTTGAAATAGTACCCTTATATCATATAAACGCTATGTGATATAATATGATAAATTTATCTTAGTTTATTGATTTTCCTCCACTTTTGTTTGTTAAAAAACATGCTGTCCTAATTTTTTTGAATGGTAAATAATGAAAAGACTATATTTATGTTTATTATATTTATTTATTTTACTTGTTGGGGAATTATACAGCTTGTACATTTTTTTAAAAAATAATTTGATTGACAATGATAAAAGCTAATTTAAAAATTCTGCGTATTTGTTATGAATACTTTTATATATTAAGAGAGAAAAAGGAGAAGAGAGGGTGGGTGTATGTGAGAAAAACAATATATTTAACGTGCAACTGTGTGGTTATTTGAAAATTTTATTTCGAAAATTGAACTAAAAAAATGAAAAATATAAGTAAGATTATTGGATACACGCATATAGTTTATGTGTTATTTTAACAATCTTTGGGGCACGTTCTCATCGTTTTATTGTGTGAAATGGTAAGGGCTTTAGAATAAATCATTTTTATTAGCTTGATAATAATGATATATACATACATAGCTCCCGACATTATTGTAACACGTGTTGTGAATAATGATAATGTGATACTTTGTCAAATATGCTTTATCATTATAAACACTGACATAGAACTTTGATATACTCGTATATTGCCTAGAAAAAAAAACAATATATTTTGATAATTTCTAAGAAAACTGGAGCGAGTTTATTTTTAAGCCGTTTTCACTCGTTATATGTTTTGTTGTATGTAAAAATATAAACTGTTTCATTTTACGTATATTTAATGAAGTAATAATACAGACATGAATTTTAACAATGAAAAATGGAAGATAATGTTACAGTACTAATCGGCTATTGTCAAATTTGTACGTTTGGAATTCTGATGCGATTGAACATTTTTACATTTATTTATTTTAAATATAAACTTAATGTTACTAGCAAAACCACATGCAATTCCTAAATGCAATCGTTCTTATCAGAAATCGATTGACAATAAGAGATTTACAATGCAGTTTACAGAATAAATGAGTAGTGTGTAAACAAAGTTATGTTGTGAGACATAATGTTGGACATGATATACTAAGCATTACCAATATATTATAAATTTATTTGTAATTACCCTCCCAGAGTTTGATTCAGTACAAGTATCTCAGAAATATTTATTAAACGAGTCAGTTTTCTACACCCTTGCAAAGAACAAAATGTCCCAAGTAATCACAAATAATGTGCATACTTAAAGTGACTTAAACGATACAAATTTGAACAAAGCCTGCATAAATTTACCAATTGGAAAACAAATTTTGAGAATTAAAATGTCTGTTAGCCAACTTTAGGATATAATACAAAAATAATTGTAATTACAAAAGTCTCAACGACCATCCTACAATAATTACTGTAATTACAAAAATCTTAATGGGATGTCAAGAATTATGTTTGAACTATAGCCGTGATTGCGTTGTTCCCGCTCGGGAATTTTCCGCGGCGGAAAATGTCTGAGTCACGGACAGTGGGAATTTCGAAGGCGGAAAACATCGTACTAAATTATCTCAAAATATCTCCCATCGCTTAAACCGATTTACGAAAATTAATTTCCCGTCAAACGTTTAACCGAGAAATTTGATACGGTTCCTTGCAATAACAGCAAATGAAAATGTTGGTTTAAGTCGGTCAAGTATTTAGTAAGATATCAAACAAGTTCATAACATCAAAAAGTAATTATTTTTAATTTCATATAACGCAACAATTACATAAAACTAGTATGATTCATATTATTACGAGTATTTATAGTACATGAAATATGAAATATTTAAACTAACCTTTTTACGTAATTTTTTTCAAACCTGTCGTCGAGAAAAGACGATTTAGTTGACAAGGCTATGATTTTCGCATGTCTTCCGAGAGCCTTAGAAATACTGGTTTTTAAGTAGTAAATTTTCATTTTAAAAAAATGGGTCAAAAAAAAATACAACAAAATATCGAACAAATTAATACTACTTTTGTGGATAAATTGTCCCCTTAAAAAATATGTTGAGCCGTTCATTTTCAATAACCCACTAGTTTATATTATGTTTTCAAATGCTCATTCTCCCTCAGCATACAGATTTTTTAACTGTGTTTTTTCAAATAATTGAACGTGAACATTTTATTTGATTTATTGCTCAGGAAAAACATTACCATTTGGTATAATTGGAGCGTAAAATCAATATCACAGTACAAACCACAACCAATTTTATTACTGTACATTCGGCCATGTGTATTCCTTGGAGATATTGAGGTGGAAACGGGCTTGAATTTTTATTGTATGTTGAATAAAACTGAGAAATATTTGTTTTTTGTTAACTGGTTAACTTTGGTTTCAAAGCTCATATCTAGAATTGATATATTGTGTGAACACATATCCGATATTCGTAATTCTTCTTGCGAAAAAATGAACAAAAAAATACATTTACTTTTAACTGCCTACTATTACTACATACTATAAGATACACAAAAAATATGGTTCAGCTTTTTTTCAGTAAAAAGATGTTGAAAATGTTAATGTTTAAGTGCAATTTGTCTAATGTGTTCTTCCAAATAAAGAAAAAAGTAAAACTGGCCATAAAAATACAACGACATATGTGTTTTTAAATTTATAAATATTAATCACATACCTATTAAAGGCATAGTTATATTTATTATAAAGTTTTTTTTTAAATTTGAATTAAGATATTAATATTTATTTATAATGTATTTGCTTAATTTGTAAATTAAATACAAATGTGATATTGAATACAGAATTACGATAAAATTACAATAATATATTTTAGTTTATACATATTTTATCATTTTAAAATTAGATACAATAAACTCAAAAAAGTATCGTTAAAGTTATCACTTTATTCACATTATATGGGTAAAAAATATTATATGGTTAAGTTACAAATAAAAAGTGTTTCATATCTCAGAAAGTCTTTTAATGTGTGCATTCATTAATTTTTTTAACTGCACGAATTTAACATTTTGCTTTTTTTTAATCTAAAGTTTGTAAATTATTCATAATTATTGCTTGTGATTGTCTTGTGGATATAAATTTTTTATCATTATTTATGTCTCCGCAAATATAGACATAATTAAAAATACTTGATAACTGTGACTTCTTAAACTGAAAACAGCAAAAATAAAAACATATATATCACTGACACTTAAAAGTTCAAAAGCGTGGAAAGGTAACCTACGTCGATGCAAAGTGTAGGTTCAATTCTTTGTAGTTTATTGTTTACAGCACTGTTATAGTCGTGCTTTATTAAACCAATATCTCACTAGCAAGTCTCCGAACATGGCGTATTTGCAAACCTTATACAAACAGTTTATTGCCAATATAAGGAATCATGGTATCGCATCAGTACTTGCTCTTTATGTAATCTATATCGAAACGGAACCAAAATATTACTATGGCCTCAAACTTGTTTAGTTTTTTTTGTTATTTAGAAATGTCTCATGGGCTCAGATTTAATTGAAACTGTCCACAAGATGGAACCTAAAAATTTTAATATGGAGACACTGGGAGAACAAAGTAGGTGTCGGAAGACTCAAAAAAAATGATCCGACGACATAATCGCTGTGGGAGGTAAAAACCGGCTGCAAGCAGCAACTAACCGGAGGAAATGGAAGGAAGCAGAAAAGGCCTATATTCAGCAGTGGAGGTCTGAGGGCTCATGAAGGAGAAAAAGGAGATATTTTTATAGACAGAAAACAATTAATGAATATTGAATTTAAAAATATATATCGTAAAATAACTCGGAAACGGCTTACGGTTGAAATAGATGCGTACATTCCATATAGGCAGAAAAACAGTCCTTACCCTAGATTACTTGCGTTCCATATAGAAACACAACCAGTGCCTGCTATTCCTTATCTTTACCAACCCTGAATTAAAACTCTGAGCACACCACTGGGTTTACAGTTTTTACAGAAATTACTTGGTATATTTCCCCTCGTTTTTAAACGTCAAATTTTCAGTTTTTTTACTTAAAATTCTGCAAAAGTATAAAGCGTATCTTGACAATGCTTTTTAGCTAAAATGATATTTCAACAACAACAAATCCTATCATTATTTCAAAAGATGTGTTAAATATATAAAGATGTCAACAACATAATTTAAAATAGCCATTAAAATACGATTATAAGTTACCAATCCCATAGTAACATTTCAAAATAAGCCATATCCCTTAATATCAAATACATTGTAATACCAACCCTGAATAACACATGTTATGAAATAAAAAATTGCTCAATGACAGTATGCATGATATTATTGTTCCATAAGCGTCATATGGTGTGGCAGAAATATAGCAACCGCGCAAAAAGTTTAAATGTTTTTTGAGTTAAAAAAAGTAGTAAGATCAATAGCGCGCAGCACACAGAGCGTGAAAACACTCAAACCCTTTGCCCTATGGGTATATTTCTTCCACATTACATTTGTTTGGAAATTTAATATTAAAATATAACAATTAGATATCGGTTATGTATTTTGTCCAAGAGTAAGGGCCTTTGCTTAGTACTGGATACAAGAATAAAGCTAAAGTTTTACGTATTATCTATTACGTATTACGTATTACGTATCACGTATCACGTACAACGTATTACGTATTACGTATCACGTTTTACGTATAACGTATCACATATCACGTATAATGTATTCTGCATTACTCATTACGTATTTTGCATTACCTATTACGTATCACATATTACGTATTACGTATTACGTATTAAGTATTACGTATAACGTATTACATAATACTAAACACAAATAATCCTCTCTCTTTCACAATTAAAAAAGTGTCTTGTTACACATATGAGTAATCTAACTAAAAAAAAAGAATTTTCGTTACATGTTACTTAAATAAATACAATTGTGTAATTTTGCGATATTAAAATTGTCTTGAAAACATATCGCTCACTCCTTTCAAGAACGTCATAAATCAAAAATCGTCAATTTTCAGTTGTGCATGTTTTCGGAGTGTACAGAAAATGTACTATATCCCAGCAAAAGCGGCATATTTTTAACTTAATATTTACCCGCTCTACAGGGCAGAAAGTATTGTTTTTGCATTTTGAAGAAAAGATAGTATTTAATATTTTTTTTATATATTAAATATTTTTCAAATGCAAAAAAAACCTTCAGGTTTTACCTAAAAAGATCTGTTGCACAGTAAAAAGTTCAGTAAGTGGCTTGATATTTATTTTTAAAACATTGCATTATATTTTTAATCTTTAAAACGTTCTCCTGAAATATCATGTTTTTTTTATTTATGACGTTTATGAAAGGAGTGAGCGATATATGTATGTAATTTCTCATTGTATGTTTTAACACATTTCACCGGGCGTCACGTGTCTTTGGAATTTTTTATTATCTTCGTCTCTAAAGTGGCAATAAAATGTGATCTTGACAACGGTAATTTGTTGGCAACAGCAACAAGGTTACTCGCCACCGTTTGCTCCATGTCGATGTATGTTTTATAGTTGGCACCGCTCTTTGACGGGTTCACGTGGAATTGCCTTCATCCATTCCCACTACAATGTATCCTGTAAACAAGGCGCACTACACGCTGTGAACGGAGTATACATACATAAAACATTCGTTTCTCTTTATTTGTTTTTCCTAACTTATCACAAAATTATGTATTTTCTCGTTTGAGTAAGTGAAACCGATCGATACATAGTACCAGAATACTACAAATGCTCATCATAAAAATACTGTTAACTGTGATAACACAAAAAAGTTTTTTTTATTCCATAAGGATAAAAATACAAAATCAATTTCAGCATCGTAAGATGCGTCTAAAATAAAGTCAATTTTCACAGTTACAATTAATCAAATGCAACTATGTTAGCATAATCAGCTACAGTTCTGGAGGATCCGGGTTCAATTCCCAGAGGGGGTAAAATAAATATGAGTGATTTTTTCACTGTAATATTTATTCAATATTACCCTGGACTGGTACCTGAAGCGGAGGGCTGATCACCTTTCCTTCATGTGTAAACGATCAAGATAACACTGCGTTTATATGACGCACTGCCCTATGCACCATTGGGGTGTGGATAAGGGTTTTATTATTTATTATTATATGTTAAACAGATTAAAATTAAAAACACGTAGCTTTTTACCAACATTTCTGCCACCAACGTTAAAGCCTTACTGCTACTTCTATCTCCCAGTTTCCCCGCAGGTGTAGACTGAGAGGATGCAACGCCACACTCTTCTTTTTTGACACACACTCCTCGCTTCCTTCACATCCATTACATGCCCTCTGACTACGCAGACTTTTGATATCACAATGTTCTGTTTCTACACACAGATTCGCCACATATATATTCTTAGTCATTATCTGATTATTCATTCGCTCCACATGTCCAAATTACCTCAAAGAACTCTTCTTAAACTGTTGGGTAATATATATAATTGGTTACAATAAAAATCTTCTTAAACTTTTCAACTATCCCTTGTTCAGTCTTACATTCCTTTCATGTATCTTCATTTTTAAAGTAAAGTGCTTATAAGGCTTCAAAATGACGCAGTAGAAAGTGAAATCAGATTGTTTGTGTATAATAATTCTTATATATATTTTTTTACAGATGAATACAAAAAAAATCTGATAACGAAGTATTGTCTTAATTACTGATTCAACAGTTACATTGTGGTAATATCTATCCATTTTTAAATACCACTATTCCTTTAAATCCATTGTGACACGTGTTTTGATGCCAAAGCATCGATAATAATAAGGCATACACTGAAACACTTAAACACAATAAAATTTATAACATAATGTGATAGCTAGATGAATAAATACTATTTTATTGAAAAAACTCTTAAATACTTTGATAAAAACAAATTGAATGAAATAGGGTTGATTTCAGATAAAGGCTGTTTCTAGTCACGCTGTAAATGGCTCTCGTTGTGGTACATGAACCACATTGGAGCTTGTTTGCCAAATACCCTTAACTTGTTTGAATTGATCATCATGTTAATTTGATGGGATAAAGATTCTCGAACAGGCTAATGAATTTCTAATTCGCTACGATTTATATATTTCCTCCTGCCTCCTTTATTAGTGCTGGTTCATACCTTTTATATATTGACGTACTTTGATTATATTAAATAAAGTTAAAGTAAACCCTACATTAATTTGTTTTTTTAAGCGGGAATACCTGTACCTTTATAATTTATGCCAAAGCTATTATAAAAGGTGAACATTTTACTACATATCTGTAAGGATAACGTTAAAAGAATGTAAGCATTGAAAATTGTTCTTTAAATTTTCCTATAAGTAAGTTCACTCAGAATCTTTCAATTCTTTTTACCTTGTTACAAAAACAAGGTATTTTGTAGCTTCATATTTTTCGCCCTTGGTTTCGCGTTGTAATATTCTGACTTTTCTACCTTCCCATTTATTATTTATGAGTATTTTTACATGTTATTGTTTGCACTCTTAATTTATCTTCTTGCTATATCGCTTTTATTATTACTCCTCTTCTTCCCCCTACTTTAATTCCTTCGTATCTTTATATCGTTCATATATTATCCATATCTGAACGTTAAAGACTTGCATGTTACATCTCAAAGTTTTGAAAAAAATACTTTTATACTCGTAGATTATATGGAAATCTTTATATTGAAATTCGTACTTATTTAAAAAAAATCAACAGTCGTCATTATTCAATAAATTTGAAAAACTTTAAGGGATATAAAGGAAATTTTGACATAATTTTAGTGACATGACAATTGAACTATTACAAATAAATACTAAAAACACCACAATTTACAAAATAGTAATAAAAATAGGTATAGAAATTATTATTATCTTGATTTATATATTTGTAGTGTGTATAAATCGTAATCGTTAAACATTTGAATAATATACTAGCCTAACCACACTCATTGCTGTGACTCAGTCTAGTCAAACGAAAAATAAAAAGTAAAAATTGATAATATGTAAAACTTCACCATGCTAAGTAAGCAATGAAAGTACGAGTATTAAAAATCCATTAAACCATAATGCATTTGAAGATATTGAAAATGCTGAAATATGAGATATTGAAAGATAATGAAAGTGACAGTAACTATTAAGAAGCATGCTGTCCACCGTGAACAATATCTAGTAATGCGCTTGTTGCTGTTATGATCAAAAGATGGAGCTTCTGTTGTAGTCCAAAACTACTTTAAACGTCACGTATATAAAAAAAGTGATTAGCTTTAGGGGTTTTAAGATTTCTAACAAACGAAAGTTTCGTTTTTATTTATACAGATACGTATGTTATACTTTTATTATAATTATATTTTCAGGTATATGACCACTAAAAATAATTATAAAAGACGTAATAAAAAAATAATAATAATGATAAAACCCTTATCCGCACCCCAATGGTGCATAGGGCACTGTGTCATATAAACGCAGTGTTATCTTGATCGTTTACACATGAAGGAAAGGTGATCAGCCATCCGCTTAAGGTACCAGTCGATGGTAATATTGAATAAATATTACAGTGAAAAAATCACTTATATATATTTTACCCCCCTTGGGAATCGAACCCGGGACCTCTAGAGCGGTAGCCGAGCGTGCTGGCCATTACACTACGGAGGTGGAATAAAAAAAATAAATTTAATTTCTAACGGGAGTAGTTAAGATCAGTTACAATTTAAATTAAATCCAAATTTCATAATCAAACATATTATTTTCCCAAAGGACAGCCCCATATATCCTTCAGTCGTTACATTTATAATATGAACTATTAGCATACTTACCTTTGGCTTTAGTTTGTTTTGGAAAGCTTGCGCTTCAGTAAGTTAAACATGAACTTTAGATGGGATAGGTTAGGCCACTATTCATTTTCAAGAATAATATTGTGCTTCTCGTTTAAAATTACGAATCTCATCTCAAAAATAATCAAATGTAAAATAATACGCAATATTTCAAAAGTCTTTCTGTTAATATTATGTTTTTCGCAGATTGTCAAGCTCAGTGAAGGCTGTACCTGTCTGAATACAGGTTTGGCACAGGTTTGAGTCCATTAAGTTTGAGTTTTTTTAAATATGGAAGCGGAGGGCTAATCACCTTTCCTTCATGTGTTAATGATCGAGATAACACTGCGTTTATATGATGCAGTGCCCTATGCACAATTGGGGTGCGGATAAGGGTTTGAATGAATGATTTTTTCAAATATAGCTTTCTCAATGATTAAAGAAAACACTTCGTTTTTTACCACTTGAGTTTAATTATAGACAACATGTTTCAGAAGTTAAACTTCCATCATTCAGGTCTGTATAATAACATTATATACAGTTAGTTATTATACAGACCTGAATGATGGAAGTTTAGCTTCTGAAACATGTAGTCTATAATAAAACTCAAGTAGTAAAAAACGAAGTGTTTTCTTTAATCATTGTAACATGTCTTACCACAAAGTTAATGCCGAAACAATAAATAAAATAGCTTTCTCAACTTGAGATGAAACATTTTTTTATTTATTTGTAATATTTAAGTTTTGTACTTACACTTCTTGGTGGAACTGCATTTTATAGAATAAAATAACAACTATGTATGTAGTTTTCTTCACAATAATTTTATTTGACCAGCAATCGGGTTTTTTCGTAACAAACATCATCAGTCTGATGCTAGTCAAATAAAATTAATGTGGAAAAAACTACATACTCAGTTGTTATTTTATTATATTATATGAAAGAAGTCTGAGCATCTTAGAATAGTAAAACACTTCGATAATTTCTTAACTGATAATGCCATAATCAGCCATACTTCCAAATCTACGAACTAGCATGTGAATTGATTTATATTTGAAGCACTAACTTTGTGATTTTCCATTTTATAAGTGAAATGTAGCTTTGTTTTAAAATCACTATAAATATTTTTTTATAACTTGAATTAAGACTGATTTATAATCAGTCTTGATAAAGAAGCGGTTAGCTTCGAAACCGGTAGACATTTTAATTATGTTATAATAAAATATTTACAGTGATTTTAAAACAAAGTTACATTTTAATTAAAGCATGTGAAAGTTATCATCCAGCGTGACATATATACAAGTTTTTAAAAATATGCTTTTTAGATTTTTAATACTGCATAAAGTGATCATTAAAACCAGTGAAATACCAGGTCGTAGGCCCAGGGATACTCGGAATTCCGTCTTCGTTCATATGTTTATCATGTTAATGATAAATGTTTTTATCTCATGTTGAGGAACTTGTCATATCGATATGTCATTAGTTGATTGATTAATACAGTGGCTGATAAATAAATGGATAAATGAGTTAGTTATAATAGGTCCCTGAAAAGTGCTTATGTTTATGTTTAAGTCCCGATATTGATTTTTATGAAATTAATATAAAATTAGAGTATTTTTTCACCCGAATGTTTATTTAATTTTACCATGGACCGGTACCGGAAGCGCACGATTTATCACCTTGCATTTACATAATTAATGATCAACCTAATATCGCGTCAATTTGTTATAGTACTAATGCACCTTTAGGTGGGATAAAGGTCAATAGAAGTAAATACAAGAACATGAGTAGCTACTTACTTTTCGAGGAATTGTTTTTCTCCGGGTGATTTCTCACTTCGCTTACTATATTCAGAAACTAGAGAATAGAGACCCTTCGTCTGTCCTGATTATTTTCGACAAAAAACTATCCATCACGTTGTAAGCGCTCACGAATATATGCCCCTACTTTCTTTATTCTCCGCATTATTCATCGTGCTTCCGTGGGACGCCATTTTGTTGGAGCAAAAAGTCACAGCGTGGCCAGGGCTTTCATCTTTTTTGTCATTCTTTTGTCTAAATTGACTAGCGCGAATTGAAAAGGATCCTGTTTTTGTTTGTCATTACAAAGAGCGAAATGGTTTTCTCCTTCGCGGGATAAGATCACGAACGATGAATCCTTTAAACGTCCCTAAATTAATTGAAAAACACTCCATTTGCTTTGCTACAATCTAACATTTAGATAACCGCAAGCTTTGTCGCTAGGTCTAGTCGTGTGGGCCGTGAAAATTTATTTGTTCGGGGCAGTTTTCTTGTGGACCACATTATATTATGTTCCAACTAGACAATGTATATGGAGAGAAAAAGGTATTTTTATTAGATATTGTAAGAGAATTTATGAGTTTTTTACTTACATGTTTTTTTGTTGGGAAATCATAAATTCTTCTTAGCATAGACATCATATGTAAGTATACTTCCAGATATGTTTTCTGTATGCTGCAAAAAAGGTTCCTAAATATTATTAAAAAAGAAAATACTTTTTTATGTAAGGGTGGAAACAAAAACTGAAATGGCTAAGGAAAACTCGCAATCTTTGTTTCCAGATGAAGTCATTTTCTTACAATATGATTAACATATAATGAATATCATTGGGATCACAGATTGTAAAAAAAACTATAAAACGTTTGAAGGTATAATATTTCATTCAACCATTTTGTAAAAATTATGTTTTTTTTTTACTAATTTTTTTGTGAACGAACAAAGTACGTGAAATTCTTATCAATACGTATTTTTGTAATGTTACAACCCATTCAAAAACGAATCGACTTCTTTATCAAAAATAACTACGCTTTTTTAAATCAATAAATAATTCCATCTACTTCATACTCATTGTTACGGGAATCACCCGTTAAAATCACTTCACTTCTCTTGCCATTTACGCTTTTACAAGTTGAAATAATACATTTTTTGTGGCGTTTTACTTTAGACAGCTTGTAAGTTACCCAAAATTTAAAATAGAAAACATTAATATTTTCCTTAATAAATCCATATATTTATTTTATTACAAAATACTGCCATACTTTTTGAAGAAAAACCTTTTATTTTATTTCTAATAAAAGATTTTATGTGAATAAGTTTCAGTCCGTGGGAGATGAAGCCGCCAGACTAGCAGGGTAGAAGGGTAGAATAGGAGTAAGGGTTGGTGCAAAAACTCTTCTGACGCCATCCCCGACATGTTACCAGCTCGAACTTTCACGTTATATTCCCAGAGGGCAAAACTTTTTCTAAACATCCCCTCACTAGGGTTGCATTGGTGACATTACTTTGATGACGTCATAACTATTAATTGGTGTATCATACGTTGACGCTACACGGTGTACACAATGTAAATTACTATCGTAGTGCTGTGGTTATTTTTTTTTAACACCTGTAGGGAACGTTGACGTTTTTCAAATTGTTATGTTAACATTATTTGGTGTTACACTTAAATATTGGAAAATTATTTTTGACTACTTCGGGTACTAGTCTATGGTAATGTTAATTAATATAACAGTAAAAATTCGCTGAATTTTACGAAAATTATGTACTAAAATTAATGTCCTGAAGAAACTCGATGTTAGGAAGTAAGGGTCAGTTAAAATGTATATAATCGCTACTTTAATCCTCTACTTCACATATTAATGTGCATGACAATGAAGACGTTTTTTTTAAATAAGTCATTGAAATTGTAAATTTTAAATTGTGATGAAAAAATATACTCGTTAACTGTTTATATAAAATGTAATTAATTTTTTTCCATTGGTGATAACTTTTATGAAAAAGCAAAAGACATAATAGCACGTAAAGTTGTGATTAAATATTTTTTATCAAGAGTCCATTAAAGGAAAGTAGACTGCAACATTGCATGTGAAAATGCTCAAAAAGCAAAGGAAAATGGCAATAAAACTGTTATGTTCTCGCTATTACCTGCTGTGTAATTAATCCATTTCAATTAAACGCCGTTACAATACAAATAAAAATATGACTACTTGGGATGGCGTGAACTACGGACATTTCCGTTATTTTGCATAATTCATCACGATAGTCTGTAATAATAGGACAGAAATCGGATACAATAATTCTTTATTACACCTACTGTTTTTGTATTAATGTTTATTTTTGATATTACCAAAAATATTATTTTGATATTATCATAAAGCGAAAATAAAAATATAAATACATGTTGAAATAAAACTTAAAATAAAACAAATATAATATAAATATTTGAAGAAGCAATTTTAACATGATACACCAAATGTAATTTTATTTTATTTTAAATTTTGTGGTAAATATTTAATTATTTTTATGCAGCATATATTTTTTTTAAAAGTGTATTATTTAATCAACTAGATACCGACTAAGACAAATATCTTTTGTTCATGATTCTGCCCATAATTGATCATCCATATTGCATGAATTTCGAATGTTGTTTATATATTCTGTTGTGAGATTTGTTTAATTTGTAAATTAACACAAATGAATACCGTGATCACTTAAGCCAGCCAAATGTCAGTTTGTAATCCTTGAAATGCTCAGACATCACCTTTTGCAGCGTACTATTTCTGTAATGTATACAATTATGTGACTTTTATATCAAAGGAATCGTTAAAGAGTTTGGGTAGAAATTTCAAAATTAATTAAATGTTAAATAATAAGCATTGTAAACGTTACACGTATGTAAAAGTGATATTTTAAGCCAACCAAATGTCAGGCAGTAAGCCTCGAAATGCTCAGACTTCCATCTTCTCTTCGTATAAAAAAATATGTACTTAACTTAGTCACTGTTGAGTCATCTTAAAAATATAAATAAATTTTAAAACCCTGTTACCGTAAAACCTTATATGATCTTCAAAAAAATTTAAATAAATAATTCATTAACTATAAATGTAAATATCACAATTAATCTGATGATCTGGTAAGTATGTAAAAAAATAGATGGATTTGTGTGTTCTATGATTAGCAAACCTATTATTGTTCCTGTCCCAGATATTATTTTGTCAGTTCCTTCTGTTTTTCCTCCCCATAGTAAATGGTTCCTTCTGAATTTTCTAACTCGTGTATGCGCCAACGACTGTAGTTTTCTATATAACAGGTTTTATTCACTACACAGGTCAGTGGCACAGTAAATGGTGATTACTATCATGAATCCCATTGCTCCTCTCCATATATTAGGCAAATTCTTATTTTATTGTTAAACAATATTATTTTATTTCATTTCATTTCCATGCAAAGTTGAAATGTTAACATAAATAGTAAAAGTCTTTGTATTAAAAATTTGTTTTTGCAACCTAAATATTTTATTTTTTATTCACAGTATAATATATAATAAATTTCATTCATTTATGAAATGAGAACAAAAATTCTTTTGTATTTTTGGTACTAATGCTATTAGTGAACACAATAATAGAATGTTCAATTCAATACCCGAAATAAAGAAAGCTTGGCTACTGTTATAGAAGACAAATCATTAAAAATAATTTCCTATAATGGTTTCACGTTAAAATTGCGATGGTTTCCTTTGAGTACACGAAAAATATATGACTTTTTAGAAATCAGCGTGGAGGAAAATACAGTGAAAGGGATATTGGAGAAAATGGTTGAACATGTTAATAGGCTTTGTGCATGTCCTCGTCGACAAGCCTGTAATCCTCTTAAGGATGACAAGAATAAATGTTTCTTCGTTTTCGTAGGTATCTAATGAATAGGTGAAAACTAAAAATTATCAACCCCTTGATATTTTGTAAGTCCATTTTCACATAATAATTATTTGAAGCATTAACTTTGTGATTTTCCCATTTTTTAACAGTTTAACAATAAGACTTGATTAAAAACAATATATGAAATAAAATTAAAACTAAGTTGTTAATTACATTGTGCATAACAAATTTATAAAACTCACCAGAAAATTCTATCGATTAATATTGCCAAAACAAGGAAGATTTACCAATTTATCCAGTATTTTACCAATATTTGTAAACAATTGAAATATACAAAACTATAAACTAATGAGAGCATACCTGTATGGATACATTTTATACATTTATGGGCGATTTTTTTTTTTCTTGAGTTTATTTTCTAATGTGATTTATACAAGAATAACCTTTAATCTTTATTACAAAAATGAAATAACATAAATTATAGAATTCTTAAAAAAAATCCAATTTAATAAATAAATGCATACAAAATAGAGGTTTTTAATTTTTTTCAAAAATTCTCTTAGGAAATTTCAAATTCTGACTTATGCCTAAATAAAAACTAAAAGAAGTTCTTGTTATGGTTTGAATAAATATTTTCCTAGAAAATTCTTTGAATGAAAAAATATATTTAATTTTGTATGGAGTGGATCCACACTCTATTAATACCTCATCAAAAATACGTTACATATTCTAGCCGTTTTTTTGCACTTTTTATAAATAAATATATATTTATATAAAGTTATATTATTGATACTTATTTGTATATTCAAATAAAGTTCAGCTATTATTGTTTTGTAATTTGAGTGAGAACTATTTTGATGAAGTCTAGAATTAATTGCAGCGCTGCGAGCTTTAATCCAGTAATTGTGTTCCAGCAAGTCTGAGGAAACCGATGATCTGCGGGACAAGTCCAATTAATTACTTCGCCATTTCTGAAATTCCTCCCCGAACTCACGGTCTCTCGACGAACGAAGTGACCAAAATGTATTTCATTTCACAAGATATCAACCATGCAGTAAAATGACTCTAGTAAACAAAGAAAATCTTTATGAAATATTATGTTGACGACTTTTGTAAATGGTTATTAGCCAAAAACGTATACTGACAAAAGAAACAAAAAATCGGTGAAGGAAAAATATTTAAGTGTACATAAATGGTGAGTTTTATTAATAAAAATAGTGTTTTTAAATTAGGAAATGGAGATTATTATATATGTTACAAGTATTTTCAAAATAAAACATCCTTTGATTATTTTTTTTTGTTAGCCGCGGTTAGTTAGTTTTTTTTCTTAAAATCATTCAATAAACTTGAGTCTCTTTTGTTTTAAAACGACAAATACTTCGTTTGATGTTAGAATAACTGTCATATATTTAGTATTTTATAACAATTTTTCAAATTTCAATTTTCATAAAAAATTTCAAATTTCATAAAGCAAGAAAATGTAATTACAATTTCTTCAAAGAGTTGTTTTTCCACACAAGTAGAGGTGATTTTATAAAAGTAAAACGAGTAACATGTTCCACCTTTTAATAAAATTATTATTACGGTATTTACTAACAGTTTTTTCTCAGCTTTTGTGGTGTAATAGTTAGCGTCTTTAGGTACCGTTTTGGAGGTCCCGAGTTCAATTCCCATGGGGGGGGGTAAATAAATATTAGTATTTTTCCCCCACCCCACTTATGGGAATCGAACTCTCTTTTATATTTTACACTCTAATATTTACTGAATATTACCCTGGACTGGTCGCTGCAACGTAAGAGAGATTACCTTTCCTTCACGTGAGCTACGATCAAGATAACACTGCGTCAATACTATGCAGTGCCCTATGCACCATTGAAACTGGATAAGGGTTAGAAGAAGTTTATTACTTTTGTAAAAATGAGAATTTCATTGCTTTGTGTTAATAATATTCACAATAATACTATTATCATCCTATTTCTGAATAAAAAAAAATCGTCCTTCAGGCTCTTGGTCAATATTACCATTTATCTAATATTGACGTCATCGTCTACACTCGGATAGGCAAACCTATTATTTATACCCAGCTTGGAAATTGGTCAATGAAATATTTAGATCTAGTCAGGATTTCTATTACATCTCCTTTGGGAAACTGATTAATGCTATTCAAAATGGTCTCACAAAGGAAGTTTGTTACATTTGCTTCTTAATTAATGTAGGCACGGATTATAAAATATTCATTAATTTTCCTAAATAATAAGATTCTACCCTCCGATGGGCACAATAAATCTATTGAGTAGTTGATAATTTGTTTTTGAAATCAAGCAGTAACATTTAGAAAAAAGCTTTAAACATAGACGTAGACATCGTAAAATTTGTTTTGCTTTGTTAAAAAAAATACATTTGAAATATTACCATCCTAGCATTAATTAATACTTTTTAGATAATACTACAAAAAACATATACCGTGTAAAATATTTATAATATTCTTTATAAATAAAACATAAATGAATATTTTATAATAATAAGACTAAAATAAAAACTATTCACAGATCTTTCTGAGTACATACTTGTTTTATAAAATGAGTTATTTAATTTTCTCCATAACTGTTATTTACATTTAAATTCACTCTTCAAAAACCATAATTCATGCACCTTTTAAAAGTTGAATACCTGAATATAAAATTTGTTATTATCAACGCCTCATGAAACTGAAAATATCTTTTATTAACAAGGCCGCAGAAACTTAAAAAGTTATCTCTCTCTAAAATTAACATCCGCGAAACGTACCGAACAAAAGAATATTTCACAAACTTTCTAGGCCTACCTTTTGCATAGTGAGTTATGGAAGGCGTTCACAAAGACATTTTCGGAAAATTGAAGGAGTCCAAAACGGTTATCCCGGTCCAAGAGTTTTATTTAATTATTCGCCCCCACACTATCGGAACCATTCTAAATTAACATACATATTAGATAGGTACCCTTACAGTTTTATCTCTTCAAATAATATTTTCCACAGAACCTCTCATTTAGAGCAAAAGGCGCCGAAAAAATGAAAGAGAATGGCGGAGAGAAGTTTATGAAGGTTGGTTTTGTGGGGTGGGTTGTCGGACACAGAAGAGATTGAATAGACGGGGATGTAAGCCCAACGTGATAATGAAATCCAAAATGGGAAGGCTTTTAATTTACCTTAGTCCTGCTGGCTTATCTGCTTGTCACGCAACTTTACATATTTTAGTATTCCTTTTTGCTCCAATAAAACAAAGTCTCCTGAGAAGGTTCGGGCGGGCTTACTTTAAAGAACGGAATATCGTTTTGTTGTCAAAGCATATTAACATATCCATTGTGAATTCCATTTTTATTTCTTCAAACAAAAATCTACGGCAAATGAAATAATTGAATAAACCAAGTATTTAATACTTTTTAATATTTCGTAAAATATGAAAGAAAAAACTATAAAAAATGGTTGCAAAATATCAAAAACAAAAAATATTTTAACCAAGTAAACCAATAAAAAAAAATTGCATAACTTAAACGCAAATACTTTTCACGTAAACTGAAAATTTTCACTATCATAAATGTGTTATTATTTTCGCTTAAAACAGTATCATAAACGTTACTTGTTTAGAAAATATTTTGAGTTCCCAAATCACTATAAACCCCCCGTTATACTTGGTAGCAGTATACTTGAATACGCATCCCGGAACAGGATTTACTTTCTACTATAGAATCCTGCGAGTATGCAGCGATTCACCCGCTAAATGTAATAAAGAACGATTTATATGATACCTTAATATCATGAGCTACGTTTGGCCCTGTGTATATCTAGAAAGCTCACGTCATCTTCCGTATTTTAGTGTTGTGTATAAACGGATACTGGTTAAATCAAGGCTTTGTGTGAGAAAGACAGGCGGTGGTGTTCAGTTCGCCAAAATGCGGCATTTTTGGCGCTTGAATATTCTTCTACCTAAATCCGTTTTCAGAGTGACTTTAACCGAAATCAGCAATACCTCTATACACAATGGATTTATATATATATATATATATATATATATATATATATATATATATATATATATATATAAATATAAACATATATATATATATATATATATATATATATATATATATATATATATATATATATATATATATATATATATATATATATATATATATATATATATATATATATATATATATATATATATTATATATAAATGACAATAACTCGAATATCAAATTTTTCATATTTATGTCTACCGGACAAAACTAAGGAGCCGGTTAAGTATTTATTACGATAACAAAACATATTTGTTAGTTACGTATAAACATCAAAATTACGTTTTGATATATGTAATTTAAAATAAAAAGTAAGTCCTGTTTTTTTTATCAGACTGTTCTGATAATGTCGGTCACGACATAACCCGGTCACTGGTCAAATAAAATAAAAGGGTAAAATAGTAATAATTATAAAATCAAAATAATATTATATTAAATGCAGTTCCACTAAGAAATTATTAATTTATTTTACCCGCATTTTTCTTTGAAATATTGCCTTGCAGATTGCCTAATAGCTCCAGTTAAGCAATATGATTATAGGTACTAAAAAGTAAATAAATTTTCCTCAGCATAAATTCGTGTCTCGCGCAGAAGACAGACTCGCAGCTTCTTCCTACGAAGCCAAGTCGGCAGTTGGTATTATTGCGCGCCGTTTATCAAGCTTCAGATAATGTCTAAAATATAAACAGACTCTCTCTATCTGGACTTATAATAAAAACGCGCAAAGATAGCCCTAAAAAAATTTCTTTGTGAGGTACGTCAGAGGAACGAATTGGCAAGATAAGGAAGATTATGCCGAGGAAAGGGATGACTTTTATATGGACTGTAACAGGTAAAGAAAGAAAAATTGAGTAATCCTTTTCAACAAACAAAAACACGTTCTTATGTTTTTCTTTTTTTCTCACTCAGTGTTCGTTTGCCATCCGCATATGTTTAAACATAATAATTTAACTTTGCCTACAAATTATCCTCAATTTTTCTCTTCGTATCATAGTAACACACAAAAAGTTTGTGTCTTTCACCAGTGATGAACTTGTAAGGAAAACTATGATTAAATAGTTATACAGAATTTCATAAAAAGTGAAAATTTAAATTTTGAATTTTGAAATAAGAAGACACATTGCTTTTACAATCTCTTGGTAAATATAAATTTTAAAAGATCAAGAAATACATAGATTGTTTATGTGAAATAAAAATATATTTTAAAGTAGTAAGATTTATGAATGGTAGATTTTGTTATAATCCTACGTGAAATTTTATAGTCTTTGACGAACCAAATAAAAAAAATAAAATTCAAAAAGTGCATAAAGCATAAATATAATGGTGCAATAGTACCATTCCATAAAAAATTTTTTTCTTTATTTTGAAAATGTAGCATGCGACTGATACTCATCATAACTTTTTCTAAATCCGTAAAAATAAGATGTTTTCATGTACAATGAAAAATTATCATGGGGTCTTTCACTTGTTTTATTAGTTATATTAATACTCAGTATTATTATCTTATGAACTTCACTAAATCTATATTTAGCTAGTTTACAAAACCTCTCATTGCTTTCTGTATAAAAGCTTTCAGAGTTGCACTATGAAGTAATTAACTTAACGTTATATTTGTGTACATTTCTCCTTTTAATATACCATTACTCGTATACTTGACTTTATGTCTACTACAAATATTGTTGTAAAGTCTGTTTTCTCTGTAAATATTTTTTTTACAAGCTACCCTTTAATATTGTTATAATATTTTAATAAAATAAAACTGTTTTACTGTTACCGCATGATAATAATGTTGATATTTAAAAATAATTCTTTGTTTCTCTGATTTTTGTTTTAATAAATTTCAATAGAATCAACAACAACAAAAAAGTTTTTGCTTGGATGAGTCCGAATCTAAACCAAGAGTTTTTGTACCGACCCTATCAATGTGGCGGGAACTTTCAGGGTAGGAAAATTTATTTTAAAAAAAACATTAAAGCAATAAATTTTTTCAAACCGTTTATCAATAAATTATTTAAAAATATTAACACGATTTTCTCTATTTTGTAAAAAAAAAAAATGGAAATTGTGCGCATTTATGTTTTGTGCTTATTAAATTAAATAGAAACTCCACGAGCTTGCAAAAGATTTCATATATCATATTAATTAATTCAGTGTACAAATTCTACTGTCAAGTAGCTAACTCTTAGATAAGTATTTTTTTACCCAAATTTATAATGCTCGAATATTTTATAAATATTTTACTGTACATATGGTATTTTTACTTCCATTACATTTGTTAAAAAAAATTGTACACAAATATATATTAAGTTAAAACTACGAAGTATTATATCCGACATGGGAGGGTATTGTAAACATCCTTCATAAAGTGTGTTTGGATAAGCTTCTTCATATATAAAATGATATTGAAAGGGTTTAGGATCGGAAAGCAATAGACTAAGGTAAACTTCAATGCGTTTTCGTAAGAAACAAAGTCAACAAACCGTTTTGTCACCGCATCACATTCGTAAACACTAATAATGGATATTTGTTTGCTCATCGATTGCAAACAATGTCGAACTTGGGGAATAAACAATACCTATTACCCTCTCAGGAAGTGGAAAACAACTTGTAATGAAAAGATATTATCGAAATCGTGGCTCCAGTATCGAAAGACAAAGTTTACCGAAGATTTCCTTTTTGCTTGAACTTTTTGCCAGCTCTTAAACAAACTCGGCACTTGATACTTTACTTTGAGTGTTCCAAAAATGCCGCTTTGATAACAGTGCAAATTTAAATAACGTTTGTACTCTCTCAGAGACAGCTCGTTTATATGTATATTCCAGGAACAAAACACTTATTCAAATACTAGCATCGCGTAGCGAGGTGTTTTGAAAAACAGATTTAACGAAAAACAGAAAAAGGGAGTTTTATAAGGCGCGAATATTTTGTATCGTTAGCTAGGTTTCTGAATAACTTGGTATTGAAAATAAATGCTTTAAAAAATAAAATAAAAGATTTGTTGGCCGTATTAAAATGTAATAAAATAAATAATCAAACGAGTATATTATAATGAATTAACTAAATAAAAAAAATTCAGGCAAATAGATACATGTTTTAAAATAACCTTTAATACCTTTACCAAACAGTATTAAACAACATTTAGTGGGTGCTCAAATCTTCACACATAAATACTGAATGGAGTTTGAAGAATGTTTTTTTTTTTTAAAGATTAAAAAATCGAAGTAGAAATTAGTGTTTTTTTTTTAATCTTGGATGAAACCGTAAATTTTTCACTATTTACAAAGTGATCACTTGAACAAGCCAATGATAGGCGGTAGCTTCGCAAATGCCCAGACTTCCGTGTTCACTTCTCATCTCTTGGGATATTTGTGGAAACGTTTCCTGATATACTTGTACGTATAATTTTAATTATTTTATAATTAATTTACGATTTCTCTCTCTGAGTCTCGAAATGACATCCTTCATTTCTTCTTTGTACGTTTCGTAATATTATTAATTTGTTACATTTAATTTCCTAAGTTCCAATGCAATTCGACGAGTATCACCGCATGCAATACGGGCTTAAGTAGCTTTTACGACAAGTATTACCGTATAATCAGCAGCTATTCCATTCCCAATGGGGGTGAGGCGATAAAATATCAGGTTCTTACATCCCTTACAGTTAACACCCCTGAAACACGCGATGCTGTCTGCATACTCTTACTTACTACGTACACTACTTCCTTGGCAAATTATTACATTACAATGCAACGTCTACTCTGCATGTTTACTGCATGTATTTGATTATCTTTTGCGATTAAATCATCAGGAAATAAACACTGTAAACACAAAATTTACACCAATTTTTACTGCATCTATGTAACAGTTTTTTTTCTATCGTAACATTATTATGTTACATATTTTACTATAAAAGTTAAAACTTGGGGTTTTATGTCCAAGTTGCCCTTTGAACTTTTTTTCCGTTATTTTTTTATATAAAAGCTTCTACAATAATGATTTTGAGGTTCTTTAAATATTAAGAATTGTTTTAAGACTATTATTATTTAATATGAAGTACAATATTTGTATTGTTTCTTTATTTAATAATTGTTCGCGTTATTTATTAATTTGGAATCACTTTGTTGTAAAACATTATTATGCTAAAAATAAAAGACTTGTTTTTACCGCTTGAGTATTGTATTGTTATGACTAGTTTTGGAAACATCTTTAGCTTCCGAAACTAGTCGTAATAATATAATACTCCAGCGGTAAAAAAAACATGTGTATTATTCATCATTGAAACTACTTGTTAATTTATGTATTTGTAAACTGAAGAATGACGGTGGAAAAATAATTATAAATATATTAATATTTCAAACAAGAAAGATAAAAATATTTCCAAGAGCAACTTGTTAAAACAACCAAATCTGGGTTATCATTTTTTTGCCACCAACATTTTAAAAACATAGGTCGTTTCTTATGGGATTCCCCGAAGGGTAATGGATAATGCATAACATAGCACAACATTGTGGAATGGTATATTTATATGGTGGTTTATGTCCCTACGAGACAAGTCCCACAGCGACCACAGTTATGCGAGGCTTTGCAGGAGGCTTACTTTTTTATAACGCTGCTGAAAAATATTACTTTTCATACGATTTAAGTGCGCAATTTTTACACGTCACTTGAAAGTTACATAAAAATGTGGATTTAACCTAAGTAGGATTGATATCGTGTGTTTATTTTATACGAATTCCGACGATAAATTTTTCAAATGTATGAGACTTTCTTTGCTTGAAACAACCTTATTTTCATTTAAAAATAGTCGTTTTGTACACCTCTGGAGTGCAGTGTTTTTCGGGTTTAGTTCCCAAAGAAGTCAATATTTTAATGTAAATTTTATAAGAGAAACAGGACTGATAACCTTACTTTATACAAAAAAAGATCAGATAACATTGTATCGATACGATGCAGGGCCTAATGCACTATTGGGTGTGGATAGTGGTTAGAAGGAGAAAAAGTTTTATGTAGTAATGTATAACGAAGTTACATTATTTTAGTTTTTAATTTATAGGATTTAATTTATTTTTAGTTTTTAAGTTATAGGAAATGAAATATGCAATCAAATTTTGTAAAAATTGTGGCAAAATGTGTGGTGGAATGGTGAATAAAAACTTCTTATAATTTAGCAATACCCGGAGATTATAAAATACCTCACATCAAATCAATAATACTGTACAATAACATTTTTTTTCATCAAATATATTTTTTGTTTAAATGTATTAGGAGCACATACATTGTACAAAAAGTATAAGAGAATAGTACTTTGGTTTTCTTAAAGACATTCTCCATTGTGTCTCGTGTCCACTACGGATGGAATACAAAGTACACCTAATAGTATTCAGAGCTCTTCGCCAGTCATATCCACCCACTAAGCTAGGGTCCCTATTTTTGAATCTTGTTTTAGATATTTTTACTGTTTATCTCATCCCTAATATTATTGTTTTATTTTATCAGGAATAACTTGCAAAGCCTCTTCTTTTATAGGCTTGTCTACAGGTATGATATTAAGGATAAGTAGGGCGAATATGAAAAATACATCACAAAAATCAATTGAAAATAAAACTTTATTTATTGTTTCGGCATTAACTTTGTGGTAAGACATGTTACAATGATTAAAGAAAACACTTGTTTTTTACCACTTGAGTTTTATTATAGACTACATGTTTCAGAAGTTAAACTTCCATCATTCAGGTCTGTATAATAACTGTTATTATACAGACCTGAATGATGGAAGTTTAACTTCTGAAACATGTAGTCTATAATAAAACTCAAGTGGTAAAAAACAAGTGTTTTCTTTAATCATTGTAAAATAAAACTTTTTTTGAACTTATTTTGCAATTGGTGGGAATCAAACTCGTTTCGCAGTCCAGCGTTAACTGAACGGCGCCATGGCACTTCAAAATTGTATGTTTTATATATTTTAAAAAAATTAAAGAATGAGTCCACATAAAACGACAACAAAAATGGTAAAAGTTTGATTAAGGCAACGTATAAAGAAAAAAAACATACAAGTAGTAACGACTGAAGGTCCATCAAAGACACTTAAAAAATAAATGTTAGAATAACATAAAACAGAATCGAACTTCGGGTATACACAAATGTACTATGAAGCAAATAAGACAATATAAATGTAAAAAATCGTTCAAGATATAAACTTGGAACACAGTGAATGTAACAGTTATCAGTTAAAGCACATTATTTGTAATTTAAAAAAAAAACAATATGGTTACTAAGGAAATAAGAAATGTATGATTTTGCGAAAATAATTGTCAATTTTTTTAAACGAGCTATCTTTTTCACTACTCCTTTTTTTATACGACTTCCGAAATCTTCATCGAATATTTCAAACAATCCAACGTGTTGACTTTGGAAAGTTTAACAAAGATGGTTTATTAATGGCAGTTTTTTATTTGATTTAACTTTACTCAAAGAAAACGGGACTGGTCGGAACATATATCCAGATTAAAAAATGACAGGTGGGGAAGTAAAGTTCTGGAGTGACAACCATGAACTACACACAGACACGGGGAGTCGTTGAGAAAAGTCTAAGGCCCAAAAAAGTAGGGGAGAATAAAAGGGACCTTCACACTGCAGTGAGTGGATACGAATTATGCGTGAAAGAAATAGAAAAGGAGAGAAAAAGAAATGTAACTTTTTCGTTTTTTTTTTATTTATATAAGCTTTGTTTAAAAATAAAGGATATTTTAATATTGAATGATGATATTACCAAATATGTTTAAGCTGTTGGTAATGTAGGATTAAAGATTTTTTTTAAAAATACGTTGCTTATTTTAAAACATTATAACTAGGTGTAGATAATAAAGCTCTATCAACAGAGAGAAAGTATATATTTTGTCTACGAAGATAATATGTAAGTCTGAGCATTGCCGAGGCTTACGATATGGAAACAAATTACGCCCGAATGTTGCTTTCCTTTAGGCAATTGTGTATATGCAGTATTTGACTATCATCGATTGAACTGATAATACATCATGTATACAACATGCGAAAATTAATCCAATATTGTCAAAATGGTGAACGTTGGAAAGTGAGTAAAGCGTAAAGTCAGTGATAGGCCGTAACCCATCTGAATGCTCAGATTAAATGCTTCATCCGTATTTCGTTCCCATTAACACAAAATATTATCTTTCGAGTTAAAATGTAATATTTGGTAGAAAAATAATAAAAAAGGTACTTTTTTATTTTATATTTCTTTACAAAATTTCAATTCGACTCTTAGCCGACTGATCGGATAATACAACCCCTGCTCTGTATACTACTGCTGTACGTACGTGATGACCTAAATCCAGGTGCAGAAGTAGGTGCATTGGGAAGATTGGACAGAAAGACGAGACACTGCAAACAGAATGGTGGAGACAGGTTGAGCAAATGGCAACGCGACAAACCTAAACGCTCTGCAGATATATACTAAGTATTGTATACTGGGCATACGAATCTCAATTGGCGCGGATATTGGCTTAGATTACATGCACACATTATTTCCTTTATTCGAACGAATTTTAAAACATAGTTAAAACTAACTAACAAACCATCACGATATACTTATATTTATACCTCCATTCATACAAAGGTACATACTTAAAACGTAAACCTTTTTTTTTTCAAATCCAGTTATCTCCATAGAATAAACATAGAATAAAATGTTAGGGAGAAAAAAGAAAAATCAAAGAGCTCCTCGTCACTGTGGATGCCAACTGCAGATGGTGGGGGATTTTTTTTATTTGAATACATTTTTAAATATGGCTGTTAAATATATATATATATATATATATATATATATATATATATATATATATATATATATATATATATATATATATATATATATATATATATATATATATATATATATATATATATATATATATTATTTTTTGACATCTCATCAAAGATGAAGAAGAATATGGAAGTCTGGGCATTTACGGGGCTTACGACCGTCATAGGCTGGTTTGAGTGATCACTTTACACACGTGTAACATTCACCAATTCTACCCATTATTGACAACCACACTACTCAAATTCTTGGAAGTTCTATATATATGAACCAATTTAGAAACCTTGTTCATGAATCACTAAAACTTCACTAGAGACATCTATTGGTGAGATGTAAAGAAGCTTTTTATCAAGCAGAAACTCTTATATTAGTATGTGAGATCCGAATCCCGGATTATAATCACACACATGAGAAACGCCAGAAAATACCATTTTCATTTTTATTATTAAGCTTTTAATTTGACCAGACAATTTATTTACAACATTTTGAGTGTGTCCAAATACTTGTTCACAAAATCTGGATTATCTCCAATTACAGGAGCTATCTTCATATTATTTTTTGACATCTCATCAAAGATGAAGAAGAATATGGAAGTCTGGGCATTTACGGGGCTTACGACCGTCATAGGCTGGTTTGAGTGATCACTTTACACACGTGTAACATTCACCAATTCTACCCATTATTGACAACCACACTACTCAAATTCTTGGAAGTTCTATATATATGAACCAATTTAGAAACCTTGTTCATGAATCACTAAAACTTCACTAGAGACATCTATTGGTGAGATGTAAAGAAGCTTTTTATCAAGCAGAAACTCTTATATTAGTATGTGAGATCCGAATCCCGGATTATAATCACACACATGAGAAACGCCAGAAAATACCATTTTCATTTTTATTATTAAGCTTATAATTTGACCAGAAAATAATAGAATTAGAATTTATATATATATATATATATATATATATATATATATATATATATATATATATATATATATATATATATATATATATATATATATATATATATATATATATATATATATATATATATATATATATATATATATATATATATATATATATATATATATATATATATATATATATATATATATATATATATATATATATAATTTAAGAGACAGGGTGGTGTGTTGCTCTATTTTCTCTGCCTACCCTTGAAGCGAAGGGAAGGGAAGGGAAGCGGTGTGATGGTTAGTTAGTTTTCTTTTAATTATTTGTTTATTTCTTATTTTCAATTATCCGAATGATAAATATTTTTTAATGCGGATAATTGAGGAAAAAAAACGGTTGATTTTCATAGTTGCATGCGTTCGCATATTAAACTAATGATACGTTCTTGTTCGTTATATTGCCCATTTATGAAATGAAAAATTGTGACCATAACCACATTTACATAGAGTACTCACGTGACTAGGAAGCCTCGACAAACTTCTTTTTTAATTAAACCTTCCCGTGGCGAGGGTGATTAATTACACGAAATATTCTTAAGATAAATTCTCGCTTTTACTTAAATACGATAACTTAGTCAAGGGTTAATAAGTTAAAAGATGAAAACTATTTTTGGTAAAGAAGTATCTAGCCATATATCAGTATTTCTTTTATCCGCCTCCGTAGTGTAATGGTCAGCACGCTCGGCTACCGTTCTGGAGGTCTCGGGTTCGATTCCCAGGGGGGGTTAAATAAATGTAAGTGATTTTTCACTATGATATTTATTCATATCACCCTGGACTGGTGCCTGAAGCGGAGGGCTGATCACCTTTCATTTATGTGTAAACGATCAAGATAACACTGCTTTTAAATGACGCAGTGCCCTATGCACCACTGGGGTGCGGATAAGGATTTTAATATTATTATTATTATATTTAAAACCTGATTTCATTTATCAGGGAAGTCGATTGTAGCATATCCAATATCACGAATATATAATTATAAATACTAACTTGTTTTCTCATTAAGGTTTCATTTCCTGAAGAATTGAGGAAAACCGTTAAAAGACGTCGAATATTTACGGTTATTTTGCTTCTTAGGTCAAACAATCAAAAGTCAATTAAAAGTTCAATCATTTCTTAATTGTTGTACGTAATTATTTAGCGAAACATCAATAACTTCTTAATGATTTTTAAAATTCATTTGAAAAAAAAACATTTATAACAAATTCTCCAAATTTCTTAAACGATTAACTTGTAATTATGGTTTTTTCCAATGCATCATAATTGTTGTTCTATATGCCCATAGACTTGATAGAACAAACAGATATTTAACACACAATTGTAGTTTATGTCCAAATAGTCCTAAAAGCCGGGCATTGTATATTTTAAACGCTCATTCTGATGGATATGTGTTCTTATTTTATATCCAAAAAGCCTTAGAGGCCGGCTATCGTAAGTAACGCTTCTTTTGATGGATATGTATCTGTATTTTATACTCAAATAACCCCAGAGGCCGGGTATTGTAAGTTTTAAACGCTTCTTTTGATGATTATCCGTTTGTATTTTATACCCAAATAGCCCTAGAGGCCAGACGTCATAAGTTTTAACGCTCCTTTTATTTGTATTTTTTGTCCAAATAGCCTTAAAGGCCGGGTATTGTAAGTTTGACTCTCTCTTTGATGGATATGTGTTTGGAACTAACATATTTAACAAATTTTTTTTTTAATGTTCCGATAACACTTCAAACTAAGCATTTTAAGACTCAAATAAAATATTTATAAACCAAAGAAAGCAGGAAATATGAATGTTTTTCTTAATTTGTGTTTCACATGTGTTTCTTAATGTAAAGCGCATGAGCGTCGATTGAAATGTTTTGAAATATAATAATAAATATGTTTAAATTTGTAATAGTCTGTATATAAATTTTATAATCATTTCTGGAAGATTATTATTTTTGTTATTCCCATCGATACATTAAGTTGATATTAATAATATATTGGCAATATAAGCAATACGCTCTTAATTATTTTTTATTGTTGAAACAAAATCGTATCTATGCAATCAAATTACAAGTTCAATAAATAAATTTGTTTTTTGAGTACCTAGTTTTTAATCTTTTTAAATTCAAAAGTTTATAATTTCCGATAACTCATTCTTTTTACCTACTCTTTTTCCGATTGAAAAAGTCCTACGTTAATCTTATGTGGTTACTTTTAACCATTGTTTCGAATAATTGTAAAAATACCTTTTCCATGTTGAAAGTTCAATAACGTTGGGACATTTTCATGTAATAATTTAATCAAAATAAATTTAAATAATTTACATTTTAATTTTGTACCTTTGGTACTAATCGTATCGGAATTGAATAAAGTCACGTCATTATAAAGAAAAATTGAAATATTTAACGAACGAAAAATCCTTATTGCTTCATTAACTTCTCGTGATAACGTGGAGCAAATTACTATTATATTTCAAAAGGAAAAAAAAATCGTGTTATGGATTCAATAAAAATCAATCAGGTTTTACGCCCAGTAAAATGAGAGCTCCCTAGAATCATCATAGCTTCCTACGGGAATATATTCAGAACTAACTTGCCTGTTTTTGACAGCTCTCCCGAAAGTACTTCTTTATCCTTCCATCTTCTACCTGAGCAAAAGATTTAATATCCGCTAGGAAACAGGAAATATGGCAGTGTGCAAATCAAAACAGCTCTAAGGATATAAGGTATATTATTTTCCTTCCGTTTACGATACTATTATACGCTCTTCATACGAAGAACCCGTACAATAATATTGATAGATTGACCAACATTTTACAGGGCAAATTTATCTAGAGTTTCAACTTAATACGTAGTCTGTATTTTTTGTTTGTTATTTAACATAGTTACAAAAAAAAATACGATTTGATTCATTAGCTACACACATCTACTTATAAAAATCTTATGCTTGTTATGCTGTGCCTCTAAAAAAAGAGACTAAGCTCTTGTATGCGTATTCCATGACCATGAAAATTTATCAGTGAAAATTTTTAGTATAATATGGTATTGAAAAAACGGTTGATTTTATTTTTACCCCACCAGGAACAAATCACAGAGCTCGTACAAGTTTCTCAATCGTGTTGGTCACTGCACAACTGAGATGGAGTTAACTAATTTATAAAACCAAATATAATCCTAGGATATCAGAAAACGTGGTCGACTGGGAAAAGTAGTATTTTAAAAGAAAAACAAGACTCAACTTACTTTGCCGTGTAATCCTTTTGGAAAGGTCGGTTTGTTTTTCATCTCTTCGTATTACTTATTATTCTACGGTTAAGGAAAACAGAAAACTAGGGAAAGCTCAACGTTCCGGCAACCTAGCAACAAATCATTATATCTACCCCTCTGGGAGACTCTTCTCTCCGGAAGGCTTCTTAGGAAAAGGAATTTAGGCGACCCGGTAAAGAATTATAAATTCAGATCTTCGACTGCTGGTCCATGTTTTTTTTTTGTTACTGCCGAATAAAACAAACGATAATGACATTACTTAAACATTTTGTTTAATTGTTTGAAAAAATTCAAATTTTAACGTTTTCATGGATTCTGTTGAAAATTTTTTTTTAACAGATTAAAGAATAAGTTATTGCGAAAAATACATTATTTAACTACTCAATAAGGCCATTTATATATAAAAATATCAAAAAACCAATATTAACTGGATTTCAACAGTTATTGCCGAAGAAATTTTTGATATGGTATGTTATCTCATGATTAATTTGGAAAAAAGGATTAACCACCAAAATTGTAAGATTTAACGCAATTTTATCATTGTTCTGTGATTTCTTTAAATTTCATAATATACCCAAACATTTCACGGGAGAACCAAATACGACAATTTTACGTATTATGGACTAAATTCAGCTCCAATTGTGACAAAATATGATCAAAAGTGAAATTAAAAATGTGAAAATTTTCTCACGTACCATAATCTAAGCGGGTATCTGTAAAATATTGTGTGCCTTTATAATCCTTACATTCCAAGTTGAAAAAAAATATCCTTACATTACAAAAAAAATAATGAGTTTCGGTTGTGTGATTTTCGTTTAATACACAATCTCTAATAATAAATATTTTTACATAGATAATCAAAGCACATTTTACAATTCTAAATGTGTAAAAAAAATGGATTAAAATGTATTTTTTAATCAAATGTATACCACGCTCGAATATTATATTAGTTCTCGCGCAGTTGTGAAAATTATAAATCGTCTATTTTCAACAAAAGGTTGCGCAATCCTAACACAAAATGTCCACTTATTTTATTTATCCATATTTCTGATTCTCCTCACGTTATTTAATACATTTTTACTTAAAGCCAAATTACCCCTCGGTCCCCTTTCGCCTCATATCCGCCGCCAGTGCCGTCTAGCACGCCTCACCTTTATTACGCACGACGCGCCTACGTGACGTCACAGGACACGTGTACTTACTTTCTTCAAAACTCGAGAAAATTTGGCGGGAGAAATTCCCCGCAAAGTAGGAAACTGTGAAAATACAATATTGCTTATTGGGGTACTTCCGGAAAAATACAAATGCTGGAATGATGAAAGTCTCCGGGCGTGAGGGTTGCAGAAGGATTTTTATGTCAGATTGCGCGACATTTTTTGTGCTTAAACATTCTTTTCTCGGGTTTCTTCTAGCAGAAAGGGATTCTTGTTGTATGAGTCAATCAAAAGAAATGAGTTTTCTTGTTACGTGAACATGTCATTATTATTTGAGGAGATCCAATCGTTCGGGAAATCATTTTAAGCTCATAATCAATCAAAAGTCTTTTTATACTTATAATATTAAAATTGTATTCAGAATGGGTGGACCAAGTGTCACGATTGATTGATTGATTTCTTATAGTGTCGTAATTTGGACAGATTAATATTTGTACTAAACCTAGTTCACCTTTTCTTCTTTATTATACGATTTGCTTTAATTGACTTGAAAATAACTGATTCGACGATTTTAAATATTTTCGAATAATTATAATCTGAATATAAAAACCTTAATTAAATTGTTATATATTTTGTTATTCTATATATAGTCATAATATTTTTTGAAACGTATTGTTAAATTGTAATATACGAGTAAGTTAATCTTAACTGAACTGTATTTTATCGTTTATTTGTATTCATTATATTACATCTCTGACATTAAACCCAACCCAAAGGTATATTTTTACTCTTCTGGGATTTGAACTCGAAACCTCCAGCACGGTAGCCTAACGCGCTTACTACAACACGTTGGAAGTGCACAAATAAACACAATTGGATTCTCTGTTATATTTTTTTTAAACTGTTCATTTGAAATCAAGTAAGAATTGTTACTAATTACGGTAACAAGTAAATTAAAACTTTTTTTCTATATTTTTAAAGCAATTTCTTTTACTAATCGGGGATTCACAGTTACTTTTTATTTTTTAATCAATACAAGATCTTATGTCATAAACATCATATTGTAATATTTCTTAGGTTTTAAAATAATTCAGTTTCAAATCCCTTCAAAAATAAACAAAACCAACCAACCAATCATTTTATTCATCATTAATATTCTTACCCCTGCGTTCGGGCAATCCGCTTAGCATTTATTTACCCAAGGTTTTTTCTAGTTTGATAATAATTGAAGTACAGAATTATTTATTTAAGATATTTTTGAAAATTATCAGAAAAGAATGTTACAATGCCAGTCCAAGTTCTAAAGATGCAAACGGTACAAGGAAATTACAAAAATGTAAAATATTTAGCGTTCCTGCATTTTACCCGTTTCTTGAACCTTAAAAATATACAACATATCTATGTTTTGCTGACATATTTTTCAATTCACTTCATTTCTTGAATTAACTTACGTTCTGAAATGTTTAGTATTTATATTCAAAATAAATATTTTAGATTCCTCTCAAGCATATTTCATTAACATTAAATGAAGTTTATTCGTATTTTATACAGCTTGGTTTGACAGGGATCAATTGTAAAAGTATAATAGTTCGCATATTATTTACCCGAATTGAGTCTTGCTCCTAGAAATAATAAATATTCAGATACATAATTAATCATGCAAATATAAATTGAATTCGTTAATAGTCCCTGATCTCTGATTAATCGAAATATACCAATTGGTAAAAAGAAATGTTTTTACTTATGACTTCATCATGTCTTACCACAAAGCGGTAAATAAATAAAATACCTGCATATTAAAAACAAAAAATCGAACGTCACATTTTGAACTTTACATATATATATATATATATATATATATATATATATATATATATATATATATATATATATATATATATATATATATATATATATATATATATATATATATATATATATATATATATATATATATATATATATATATATTTATATATATATATATATATATATATATATATATATATATATATATATATATATATATATATATATATATATATATATATATATATATATATATATATATATATATTTATATATATATATATATATATATATATATATATATATATATATATATATATATATATATATATATATATATATATATATATATATATATATATATATATATATATATATATATATATATATAATATATATATATATATATATATATGTATATATATATATATATATATATATATATATATATATATATATATATATATATATATATATATATATATATATATATATATATATATATATATATATATATATATATATATATATATATATATATATATATATATATATATATATATATATATATATATATATATATATATATATATATATATATATATATATATATATATATATATATATATGTATATATATATATATATATATATATATATATATATATATATATAAACATAATTATAAACATGTATTAAATAGATGTGGTATTTTAAAAACAGAATCAATTTTCTCATCAGGTTTATGTCACAAACGTATGTGAATAGGATTATTTTTAATCTTAACATATACTTATTTCCAAAATAAAAAATTAAATAAAAACCTTATAAAATATATCAGAGAATAAAGTATATCACAAAAAATTAGGACGATCTAACTGAAAGTCCTTAAGGAGTTATTTTATTTATTGACGTATTTTGCTAGTAATAAAAAATATAACAAACATAAATCAATAATTGAAAACGAAGTATCGTGAAGTCAAGCGAACAAAACACATTTGCCTTTTTATATTTTAGAACACAAAACCAGTACGTTTTATCCTTGATTTCTTCTTTCGAGCCGTAAAATGGCGAATTATTAACACCCATTGAAGGTAATATAGCTGATATTGGGTTGTGAGCTCACCGCGTAGGAAAATAAAGAATGAAATCAAATGTTTTTCACATAGTTGTAGAGTTCGTAAGCTTTTCTCAAAGCTTTTTCTAACATAAAACTTATAACAGATAGACTCACTCTCGGCTTTCGAGATGTCATGTAAAAACCTTTTTGTTATTAAATTAACTTTGAAAGTAAACACAAGATAACTAAAATAAATATAGTAAAATAACAAATCCGTGAGATCATTTTTATTTTGTAAAATAAATTTTATCCTCCAAACTTTTGTCACATCTTTTAATCCATAAAAATTATCTTCTTTAGCTTTAAAACAAACTTGAATTTAATGTCGTTCAATTGTTAAATACATAAAAAAATCTACACATCAAAGCAATAAGAACACTTATAATAGCAACCTTAGATTAACACAAAAAGAACAATGAATTAAAATATGTTTGGAAGTTTTAAAGTTTAACGTCAATTTATTTACAATGATTAAAATTTATTATAAATCAATTTATTTATGTTGTTTTTAATATATTATTAGATTAAAACCAATATTTTTAGCTTTTCAACTTTATTTTTATTTGACCAGCGACCGGGTTTCGTCATTACCGACATCGTCAGACTGGTCTGATGATGTCGGTAACGACGAAACCCGGTCGCTGGTCAAATAAAAATAAAATGGAAAAGCTAAAAATATTGGTTTTAATCTAATAATATATTAAAATGCAATTCCATCACGAAGTGTCAGTGGATAATATAAATCTATGTTGTTTTTATTTGCATTTTTCTTCTCCGGTTAGTATTATTTATAATCTCAGACTTCAATTTAACCCGAAAATCCTAAAACACCACATTAGGTGTACACGGCGTTGACTTGATCGTTTAACATCTTGAAGTAAGATGATCAGTACCTCTCTCCTGTTCATTGGAAGTAAGCAGTTGAATATATTTGATAGGATACAGGTAACATAAATGAAGAACCTTAGGGTAAAGGAAAATACTGCTTTAAAAAGGAATTGAAGGAGAAATAGTATGAATTGAAATCAGAATAGGATAAACTGATAACTCGCTCGAGATTGCATACTAAGTTAGTTGCAAGTACTATTGCACAAGTTTAATTAGACCAAAGTTTACAAAAGTTCCTCGATGAATGTATTTGGAAAATTTTATTAATATTATTTTATTCGTAAAATAGATTCAATTAGGCAAAAATTAAGTTCAAGTTTATACACATTACATCTTTGAGAAATACAATATTGGCCAAGAATATGAAATATTAATGAGAATTGTTAATCCGTTTATTTTTAATGATCAATTACCGGTGGAATCGCTTCCGAGATGGTCTATTTGGATCAGTTTGAAAGGGTTGAAAATATGGTAAGTATAGAACTGAATGGATCCTATCTCCCGAGATTTTATCAAATTGATGGGATTAATTAAATAAAAAATTCATGCTATAAAGGGATAAAACAAAATTTCAAACATAGAAATTTGTATTTTTACGGTATTTTTTTATTCGCTATCTTAAAGACTACTAGTTACAAGTTTTGCAAGATACTTGTCTACCAAGAGACACGCACAACGCTATGGTTAAAGAACGATAAAACTAAGGTTGAGGGTTCATATTCAATTGGTCTTGGTATGATGATATTTTTTTTACCTTATGAACAAAATGGTCGAATTTTCTTTCAACTTTTTATATTTGGATCGGGTTATTCTTACTAGTACTTGGGAGAATAATTGAACTAGAAATTTTTGGATTTTTTAGTAAGTTATTAACAATACAGGATTCAAAAATTGACCAATGAACATGGGCTTAATTTTAACGTATAATGTATTCGTAAATACAAAATAACAAGTCTCTTATCTTGAAGGTTAAACAATATGGCTTACTCCCCTTTTCAACTCTGCCTAATTCAATAATTGGTATTACTTTACTTAACTTGTAAATGGATTTATATGACTCCCGTTTTCCTTAGGTAAATATACTGAATCATTCATCGTAATGAATTTATAATTTAATTAAATATTCTAAAACTCCTCCTTATTAATTTATTTTACTTAATACGTTGGTGTATATCAAATTAAATTCTACTTAAGGCCAAATATTCGTTAAATCGCAACTTTATTTTCTCTAAATCCAGGTATCATTTTTCGTAAACGATTTTTTTCTTAATATATCGTTTTAAAACATTGCATTAAAAAATAAGTTTTTGCTTTAAAACAATTATGTTTATGGTTTGAAAAAGAAATGGGTAGTAAAAAAGTAAGGAATTAAAAAAAATCTTTATTCTAAAACACAGAAAAGGTATTCAATATAAATTCTTTAAAAAAATCAAGCATAAGGACACGTCGAGCCCTGAGCGTGGCTCTGCGCATTCTGATTTGAACGCTTGAGATCTGGGCCTTTATCTAAAAAATAATCATGCTCTCATGAGAAGTACTAAAGTCTAAGTAATTATTTTAATATTTCAAACATGACACTGGTTGGAATACAAAATTATAAATTTCAAGATATGCGAGTATATTCTACTAGGAAGGATGTGCGTGAGAGTAGCAGAGGATAGACGTCATTGTGTGCAAGGATATTTAGTATCCCACAGCAAAGAGTATCATGTTGATAAACTGTGGAAAGTTACATTTTTTAGCTGAATTAGACATTGTAATTGTTAATTTTTATAGTTGGTGAAAGTAATTGAATCATTGGGGTATCTTTGTACTGCATAGTGTTGTTTTTTTGTGGTTAGGGATTTATGTTCAAGTGTGAATTAGGGTTGGTTTTGGATTGTTTGACAGGGTTATGTTAGTTTGTTATCACCGTTAGGTTAGAACTTGGATCTAGTAGGCTACAGGAACTTACTACCGAATCTGATGGTATTCCAAATCTTATTTAGATTGTCAGTGACAGGAGCATTGAAAGCTATGAAATGCGAATTCACAGTAAAATCAGTATACTATTTAGATATTTTTCCAGAACGAGTCACTAAAGATTGTTTGCAAAGACAGATCGGTGTGACATTCTAAAATCTCTGTCTACCCCTACTGTTAGTTAATTAAGTTCATAAAATATAATCTTCGAAAGGATTCCGAGATCTTTTATATTTTTTTCCGGGAATTGTTCAATGTATAAAGTCTCACAAACGACCTTATATCGCTTTAAATCCCACAGGTACGTATACTCCCGTTTTTCAGTATACGTATACCACATGAATATTTACATATTTTTAGGTGCTAATTCTCATTATTTGAAATTATTTATTCCTTTGTGACTAACTTCCTGAGTGATTTGCTTGTGAGCTTTTGTAATGGGTAACCTATCCCACGTACTTCCTAGAACATTGTCGTCTTAATATACGGCGCGTTGTGTTAGCGATGCATAAAATCCCTTTGAAAGAAAATCGCTCTGGTTCGGAGAACTAGGATGGTTGTAATTCAGTTGTTTTGAGGTAAAAGTTTTTGAATTAATTAGGAACACGGAAACACAAGTATTCCGGAGCCCATTAGCATATTTTACCACTTTCTCACAAAGTCGCTTCAGTGGGGGGCTTTTGGACACAGACTTAATATATTCCAGGATAAAATATTTCTCACTCTCGTATAAAATAATTACAGCACAACTTTCCTTACATTTAAATTAAAACGCCATTTTCAGAATAATTTATTTTTGGTTATCTAATGTTTGTCTTTTACCCTTATCCCGGTATTGCCGACACTGTTACTGAAAAACAAAATTTCGTATACAGTTTAGGTACAAATTTAACACGTCTACTAAAAAAAAAAAATACTAAAAATAAAGAAAGAATTTTTTTTTTATAAAACTTTTATTTCAAATTTATATAAAAAAGTCGAAGAATGTTCAACGTTAAAAACATATTGAGTATGTCAAAATACTTGTTCACTTTTGTATTATCTCCAATTCTAGGAATTATTTTTCATTTAATTCTTTAAAATCTCAACAAAGATGAAGAAGAATATAAAAGTCTGGGCATTTACTTCATCTCACCAATAGATGTCTCTCGAGAAAATTCTGATGATTCTAGTATAATGTTTCAAAATCGGTTCATATTCTGGAACATCCGTTTAATTTGAGTAGTGTGGTCTTCAATCATGGGTAGATTTGGTAAATGTTACACGTGTGTAAAGTGACCACTTCTACATATTTGTTGAGATGCCAAAAAATTAAATGAATGTTAAATGTACTTATTATTTCGTTATAAACCCAATCGGGGATCCAAAATAAATGATCTGAAAAAGTACTTTATGGAAAGATATATATGTGTTTAGTCATATTTTCTTTTTACCTTATGTTTTTTATATTTTCTTATTTTTTTATATTTTCTCATTCGTTTATTTTAAATATGTTTCTCGCCCAACGTTTTCTCATTTATTTCTTTTAAGCATGCTTTTTATGCCTATTTATTATACCTGTTTATTGTTTTTATATTTTGCCATGTATTAGTTTTGGTAATTTAAAAAAAAAAACTTTTTTTTAACTTTATATTAATAAAAAAAACGTTATTGGTAAGAATGCATAATGTTTATTTGTACTTATTGTCAATAAGACTGATTTCAAATAAAATATTTGGATTGTATAATTTTAAAAACAAGGAAACAATTCTCCTTCTATAAAATCAAGTTTCATTATTCATCTAATCTTTGTAGGACCAATAGGACTTAATAAATAAATAAGTGGTCTATTCTCCAAAACACGTGCCTTGAAATTTAATCTGAATCTTTTACTCTCGTCGGAGAAAAGGCAGTGATATATTTTGAAGATAAGAAATCAAATTTTTGTCAACATTTGAAACAAAGATTATGATGATCAAATATTGTTTAAAATGATCAGCATTTCGATAAAATTAAATGACAAAGTTTTTAAAATGAAAATATAATAAAAATGCCTGTATATTAACAGAATTTTTGACCTGCATTAAGTGATGATCACTTGAACACATGAACAATGAACTCTGTATAACATTCATCAGTAGACCACGAACTAAGAACCGTATTGCTCAAAATTTAAAAGTTGCATTGGAAAAAAATATTGTTAAAATTTTCAATACTTATTTTAGAGCTGCTTCCATCCGTTTAAAAATTTGAGTATAGTTATAAGAATTGTTGGGTAGTATATCCAAAATAAAACACGGTTTGTTTGATTGAATTCTACATTAATTTATGTATATGTTAAAACGTGACGCGTTTCGTCTACTTAGGACATCAAACGTTCTAATGTTCAAAGAAGACGAAACGCGTCACGTATTAACATGTACATAAATAAATGTAGAATTCAATCCAACAAACCGTGTTTTATTTTGGATATATTACCCAACAATTCAATATGGAACTCTACCAACTGTGTGCAGTTACAATAAATAGTTATAAGAGTTAGAGTTTTTTTCTGTATTTGAGGTTTTTTCCGTATTTTTATAACCACAGAAATATTCATTTTTGAACTAGTCATTTTATTAAGAGTATCAATTCAATCAATACGTGACAGCTTATAAGCTCTGTAAATATACTTTTTCTTCAAACCTTTATCCGCACCCAAAAGAGCAAAGTGCATTGCGTCATATAAATGCAGTGTTATCTTGATCGTTTCCACATGAATGAAAGGTGATCAGTCAATCGCTCCAGTCACCGGACTAGGGTAATATTGAATAAATATAAGAGTGAAAAATCACTTACTTGCACCCTTCCCCCATGGGAAGCAAACCCAGGACTTCCAGCACGATAGCTAATCGTGTTGACTATTACACCTCGGGCGTAAATATACATACTATTATATTTTCATTTCAAAAAACATTTCAATTTTCCCAATAAAATATTTAAATCAAACCTTTTAAAGAGTCAAAGTAATAATAAGCTTCACTTACATAAAAAGGTTTATGATTTAATATAACCATCATTATTTATTTTTTAAGAAAAACTTATTTAATTTTCAGATCATTGAAAAATACCATTTCATATAAACGTGCTTATTTGGATATTCAGTTTGTTTACAAAAACGTACAATGATAGTGCTTGAAGCGAATTCGGTTTGGACCGAGCGATACAATTTGACTGTCTATTATAGAGAGAGCTTTTGGTAAAACTTTGGTGCGGTAAAGCACCATAGTAGGATAGTACTTGTAATATTCTAGTAGGTAGTTACTCTTTACTAACGTGTTGGTATTGAGGGAAGTACTGCTTTCAAAATTGCAATTATTTCGGTTAAACGTTGCATCTCTCGGGCAGTGACATTGGAAACAATAATTATTCCAACAATACTGGTATTCAAATAAACCTGATATTAAGATTAACGTCCGAAACATATCAAATTTATATTTTTATTCATATGATACAAGGATTTTGAAAAAAAAATCGTATGAATATGGAAAAATGAAAGTTATTTTGGTAATTTTTATATGTTCTTCCATTTTACAAAGTGACACAGGAACTGGAAATAATTATAATTTTAAACGTTATCCTTCCTAAAAGCAAAAGTATGATGTTTTTATCTTATTAATAAATACCACACGCGTCTATTCTGTCACACAGCTTATACATTATTTTATCAATGGAATAATGATCCAGTATTATTTTTTGGTTGGGTTAACTTTTTTCATTGATTTGGCGTTGAAGTAAGAAAACCAAGTAATATATGAATCTTTTTTACATCGATTTTCAGACTAAATATAATTGTGCTTTTTTTTAATTGATCCTTATAATATGATTTACATATTATTTAATATTATTTATTTATTTATTTTGACGTCATGTAAAGAAAAAATGTGCACATTGGAGGGTTTATTGCTAGGAAGCAATATGTTTCAACCAACCAAAAACGGACAAATGATATTGGTCAAAACGTTTGATACCTTATAAAGCGGTTTGCAACTACAGGGAAGATAGTGCTTAAACGTAGTGTATAACTGAGAATGAAAAAATCGTAAATTACAATTTACTGCTATATAATGAAGCAACTAGTTTTCATTAAATATTTATGAAAATAATGAATCAATGATAATATTATCAAAATACAAAGTTAAAAAAAAATAAATGAGAATTATTATAACACGACTTTAACCTAACAACGAAATTAAAATAAATGGTCCACCGCGTAGGTATTAATCTCATTTTCCTATAATGTACCGACAATTTAACGGCGTTGTTAATTTGATTGGATGGAACGATCAGGATTAATCTATTCGCTCTGGTGGTACCTTTCATCAGTGAACAATCGATATTCCCTACTCCAGACGGAAGTAGACATAGGACCCGTTTAACGGATTGGCAGTTAGACCTAAACTTGGGTCGTAAATACATTCACCGGCCGTGAATGGTAATCCGTATTTACGGGCGGTCCACCGCAACCGTCTGGAGCAAGCGGAGCTCGGCACTACCGAGAAGGTGCTTCACTCGGTAATACAACCCCCATTGAGCTTTTCCAACTGCTTGAGGAAACAGGTGCACCATTGACGTTATTTTTACCATAGATAGGAATTCATAATAGATTGTTTATTAATATCCATGTGTTCTCTTGTTTTCTTAATTCTCTTCATCTTATACTCATATCATGGACAAATGTATAAACATTAGTCTTCCTACATTATTCATCCCTTCTTGGGTTAATTCAGGCGTTTGATTCGTACTTACTCGGCAATCAATAGCAGGCATATCGATTAATATTTTACTTTCTATTGAAAATCTATCGAAATCGGAAAGATTTTAATTAACCGAAGAGGCAAAATCTCACGTAAGTACATACGATATCTTGCGCAATGTACACATATTTTTGAACCCTAATTTTTAGAAAAAAATAACAAAAATAGTTACTTGGATTTTTTTTAAATAATGTCTGTTAAAGCTTGAAGATGAGGGGGCTGATGTTTTTATATTTACTTTTACACAAATAATTAATATTAATATTTTTTTAACATATTATATACAAATGTCACATTTATAATAATTCCGATGAGAAATTTCCGTTACTCATTTTAAGACATGGAATTAAGGTTAACAAGACTGAAACACAGATAAGAAAGTTTAAAAACAGAGGTAAAAATGTAAAATATACCACGATGCATGGGTACAGTATATGGGCATATAAAAAACATACCTGTAAGGTAAGAAGCAAAAGAGTAATTTCCATTAGTAATTTTGAAACATAGGATTGAGGTTAACAAGACTGAAAAACAAAAAAGAAAGTAACCAATAAAATAACGCAGGATGTAATGTTAAATATAAAGCAATCAAAGGTACAGTGAGTTGGCAAAAAAACATATGTTGAGAAGCATGTTTAAAGGAGAAAATGAGAAATCATAACTAACCACTGACACAAATATTTTTCGATTAAGTATTTTTTTAGTTCATTCGTTTTAGATTCCTGACTGATAATGAGTTTTTCCATTCCATTTGCAGTTGTCAATTGGAGTTGACGTACCTATTCACTACGAAATGCATAGTAAAAACAACATTTAGGAGTTGTTCAATATTTTTTTAAATCATATTTTCATATGGTGCACGGAGTGCGTGGAAGTGTAATTAATTATGAGTATTTCAATATTTTAGCATTTAGTACATAAACAATGATAATGAAAAGGTTCTTGTCGAAATCGGTTGGACAAAGTATACCAATAAAAAAGTGGTCAAAACAAAGTTGTTTAATTTTATAAAGTTTTTTAAAATGTGCCACAAAGTATCTGCGAAAAACATTCAAGAAATGATTTTTTAACAAGAATACTAAAATTACGATTTCAATAGAAAAATTAAGATTGTGTTACTCAAATACCATATTTTCAAAAAGGGCAAGTTGATAAGTTTGCAAGATTGAATCTCGAAGCCCTTTCAGTCTGAAGTTATTTTGATGTGTTTTTCGTAGAAATCCAATAATGATAGCGAACATCCATCTGGCCGAGTTTAGTATGGATAATCGCAAACTTATCCCCTCCCTGCGACCACACAACAATGGCTTCCAACTTCGGCAGCTTATTTCCCGCCAAATTGTGAAGAAGCGATAATGGCGGCAGGCGAAGTGGAAAATCCTCTAATACTAATTCATTCCGACAAACTCTGAGAATGAATTGTGAGTTGTCCGCCGCCGCACTTGAATGTATCCCGGGGAGGCCAAATGGTATCGAGGATAATATTATAAGAAGGAATGATGTGTTTTCGGGGGCGAGGATTACATTATATTCGGCAATTATTTTACTCGATTTGGCTTTCATACGTAAAGAGAGAGCTATAAAACGGAGCCCCGTTCCACACAATTCGTTTCACGAGACTGCGAATAGAGAATCGAATTTTCCACGACGAAATTTTGTGATTTGTTCGTTCCAGACATTTTATTTATTTGCTTATTTTTTTATTATTTTAAATTCAAACCATTTTGAATAAAACTATATTGTATTAGTGAATATACTCGTAGGTATATGAACAAACAAAATACCGGTTCTAAGAAAGACACTGCACTATCGTGAATCACAATGAGTTTATATTTAAAAGTGGAGTTGTAGTCAAATTTAATTGGTTACTTTTTATGAGTATATATCTCCGCCTTATGTCCGCCTTCGTAGTGTAGTGGTAAGCACGCTCAGCTACCGTTCCGGAGGTCCCGGGTTCGATTCCCAGGGGGGGTCAAATAAATATAGGTGATTTTTTCACAGTAATATTTATTCAAAATTACCCTGGACATGTACCTGAAGCGGAGGGCTGATCACCTTTCCTTCATGTGTAAACGATCAAGATAACATTGCGTTTATGCCCTATGCACCATTGGAGTGCGGATAAGGGTTTTACTACTTTACCATTATGAGTAAGTCTTTACTAATTGCTTTTCTTATTTCAACATTTTCATTAGTCTTCTCTCTCTCCCTCTCTTTTAAATTTTACTTTTGTATAATTGTCAGACCATAACAAGTTCACTTAAGTCTTCATTTGACCTGATGATGGAATGATTATTCCGAAACTGGTAGTCACAAAGTAGTGTTTTTTAAAGTGATAGTACAGAAAGTGAACGATGAATGATAAGGAGAGTGTTATATTTTTTTTAGTTTGAAAATCAATGAGGAATCAATATAATATATTATCATAATACTCCATACCTTAATATTTTTTCGTATTGCTGTATGCAAAAATAAATCCTTTTAAATTAAGCCATTTATCATATCATTAAAAAACGTTAAATGGTTCTCTATTAATAGAAATTCTTAGTAAGTTAGAAAGTTTTTAAACTTTTTTAAATTTTTGCAAATAATATAAAAAAGGTGAAAAAATACGAATAAAATACAAATCTCAAAAAACTTTGTGTTAAGTGATTTGGTAGAATACTGAAAGAAGTAAAAAAAACTTTTTAAGTTGTCTATAAAATGTTTATGAAAATATTAACAAGATCTACTAAGAAGGGTTTTTTTCTATGTCAAGATGTAAAAGCTTGGATCGAGAGTATTGAATAGCTAAGAGCTATGGAAAATTAAATTATTTACATCCCTAACTATTGAACTATTGATAAAGATTCTTATCTGGAAACATACCAAATGTTTGTTATATACTAAATTACTGTTAAGAGCTTTTCATAAGGTGTTTTTCAAATATGGAGTTTAAGGACTACGTGATAATTTTACAATAAACATTCTAACCACGTAACGTCAATAAAAAGTGTCGTGCAGTAACGCAATTAATTACACCTTTCCTCTCTGGGCAGCATTTTACGAAATGCCCCTTCCTTCAAAACTTGACAACTGATGGCTCTTTCTGTACGAAGTTCCCCAGAGAATTAATGTAATGAATAATGTAGTAATAACTTAAGGATTATATATAGTATGTCGCGTGTTCTATAAATTTTCGCGTAATTGCCGACTTTTAGTAATTCTATGTTAAAAGGCAATGTGGATTCTCACTTAAATTTAAGTGCTCAAGTTATAATTCATATTTTTCTTAAAATGAATTCAAAGATAATTTTTATTATTTGGACGCATATTATTAACATTAATAAAAAATGGAATTTAATTTTATGACATCTGAACAAAGAAAAGGAACAATATGGAAGTCAGGAAGTCAGGGAAGTCATAGACTGGTTTAAGTGACTTTTTTTTTTAACACGTAGAACATTCACCATTCTGCGATGATTGACAACCAAACATCTAATATTTTGATGAGACAAATTAAATGAGTGCTTTAAAATATCAAGAGCATCGATGTTTTGTAGGCTTTAAGTAATTTTTCAAGTATTTTAAAAATCAAGGATCATTTTAAATGCATTTTTTGCAAGCCTTTCTAATTTAAAAAATTATAAATATATTTTCAGACATAAATTACTGGTGGAGAATCTCGAGAAAAAGAGCTTAAATAAATTGTGAAAGTTGATGTAGCAGGTGTTCTTTTACTGGTGTAGCACAGAAATGTCCAAGTCGCTCTGTCATATTTAATTAAGCTTAAAACTCGTTTTCAAATGCAAAATTAACACTTTTTAAGTGCTAATTTTATTTTTGTCACAAGTAAAAGTTTTTAATTAATTTCAATTGCAAATTAAAATGGATTAAAGTTTTTAAGATGGGAATATGGTGTTCTGAGTATATATTGGGTTATATAAAAAGTCTGTGTGGTTTTTTGTTACATCTTTGAACAAAATTATACTTTGTTGAAAATCAAATTTAATCAAGTATGTATTGACCACTATTATTTGTGACCTTCTCGGGTAACTTCATAATTCTATCGGAATAGAACTTCTGTGGTTTATCGTCGAAAAACTTAGCCAAGTGATTTTCAGCGGCTCTTCGGACGACCAATTTTTCACCATCAAGAGATTTTTACAGAGACAGAAACAAATGGTAATCAGATAGTATAAGATCCGTATTTATATGGTGGATGCATCAAAATTTTCCAACCAAGTACCATCAATTAGTTCAGAGTCATTACAGGTGTTTGTTACCGGGCATTGTCATGATGGAAAACAACTCCCATTCTGTTGGCCAATTCTGGTCATTCTTTCTGGATTGCTTCGTTCAAACGGTCAAATTGTGCACAGTACAGGACTGCATTAATGGTTTCGCCAGGTTACAACAACTCATAATGAACAACTCCCTTCCAATCCCACCAAACACTCAACTTAACATTGTTTGCCGATAATCCAGGTTTTGAAGTCGTTTGTGGAGGGTCACCAGCATTTGACCATGATCACATGCATTTAATATTCTCGTATTTCACCCACTTTGTTATGGCCTTTAATAATTTTCTTCAAAAATGTTTCGGTTTCGTTGCGTTATTTAAAAATAAATTGAAAAAGATTTCAATTTATTTTTATATCAGATTTGAAAAAAAGCAGTTCAAGTTTAACAACATAATGAAATGGATATGGATACATGCAGAGAGAATAAAAAAAAACAAAAAAAGTTTGTGATGAAAATATTGATGGAGGTTATATGCATATGAAACAGCGGCAATCAAAACATTGAAAATGCTTAATTAAGCAGCTATCAAGAAACATGCCATCTGCCATGAAAAATGTCTAGTATTGCATCTGTTGCTGTAATATTGAACATATGACGCTGCAATTGTGAGTTAAAAAAAAAACATCTTTTCTAATTTATCAAACAATGGTTATTAAAAATAAAATAAAAACATGTCAATATATCAACATGTTTTAGATAAAAATATCTCACCGGTTTTGAGATTTCGAACAGACTAATATATTTATTTTATTTTAAAAAGTTTAATTTAAAAGTGCATTTTTTTTTCTAAACTTCTTAAGAATCGGTAAATTATTACTAATAATTAAATTTTTATGAAAAAAGATACGTTAAACAAAATTGTATTATATTAGAATAATATATAATATTTAATTAAACATAAAAACAAATCAGAATCGGACTGTCGTTTTAATTTTAAACATATTTATTTATATGTTTCATTAAGATTTTTTAAATAACAATAGAAATATTATTTTTTCCATTTGTTATCTGATTTCTTATAGATTTGCAACTAAGCAAAATATATTGAAATATCGCATTGCGTCATCCAATAAATCAAACGTGATTAACGGTACCTTTTGGAATACACAAAAGTATGGGAGGGTGTAATTATCACAGTGGAGGTTGTTTCATGTTACATCCACAAAATAAAACCGGGGCTACCAACGGCCACGCACAAAATAACGAGTTGCTTCTATACAAATGATACAATTACCATTTCAATCATTTTTATGTATTTGTGTTTGGTTTTTGTCCTATGGTTACTATCGTGGATTCTGATTCAGAGTTTCCAGGTTCGAATAACGGACGAACGAACTTTAACTTTAAATCGTGAAAATATAACCATAAAATTAAATAACTTTTGTATGTTAGTTACAACGCTGAATAGGGGAAAAAATATTTTTTCATTAGTAAATGCAGAACTCACTTTGTGGTAATATAGATTTGTTTTCAATTTAAATTTTACTTGGTAAATACTTGTATTTCTTAAAATCTATGTAACACGTGATTCGATGCATTTCACATCATTTTCATGAAAATTATGCAGAATGCATTGAACCCCAATTTATTACTTGTGTATGTTCTCCACTAATAAAACAATCATAAAAATAAAACGTTTGATGCCACCTACTCTTTATTATATGTTTTTCGAGAGCCAAAAGAAAAATGATTTTTCAAAAATTGTTTCTAAGAGTTGTAATGTAGGGCTGATATGATAACCTTTCTTTCGTATATTTAAGGATCAAGATAACACAATTTCGATACAATGCAGTGCCCAATGCGCAACTATGTGTGTGGATAATGGTTAGAGCAAAAAGAACATTTTTTTAAGAACTTCATTTATTTTGTTTTATGTAAGTACCAAACATAAAGCAAAATATTTTTTTTACTCTGAAGTAAAAATATTAGTAAAAAATCATTAACAGGTAATAAATCATTTATTCCTATCTCGTAGATTCGCAAAATCTCGCGTCAAAGTATTTTAATCCATTATCTGTAGACGTAAATCAAGAATACGCAAAGCAGGAAGATAACTCCGATACACTTTTGCTTTTTGTTTATGATGGTTTTTATCTCCTTTTAACTCCTTAAACCCATTTACGGGTAGGCAGTCGTGGAGGCTGTACCGGTACCTCCTGCATCTTCTGTACACCTGGTTGTAACCACGGCAGCCATTCTAAATTACCACCCCCTTGAAATGTATTTCCCTGCCAAGGATGAAATATCACCCCAATTAATGTCCTTAGAGTGGTAATTTTAAAAGAGCCCCTTAGATATCCGCAAAACTCAAGTCGATGGGTAAATAAAAACTTCTATTCGAATTCCTAAACGCCCAGACCGCATATATGAAAAATACGTGATTCCAAATATACGGTTTTGTCCGCCTTCGTAGTGTAATGGTACCAGCATACTAGGATACCATGCTGGAGGTCCCGGGTTTGATTTCCAAGAGGGTCAAAATAAATATTAGTAATTTTTCAGTGTAATATTTATTTAATATGACCCTGGACTGGTATCTGAAGCGAAAGGCTGGTCACCTTTCATTTGTGTATTTAACGATCAAGATAACACTGCTTATTTGCTACGCAGTGCCCTATGCACAATTGGGTGCAGATAAGGGTTAGAAGAAATATTCCGTAATCATCATCTTCTCACTCTCGAATGTCGAGTATGGGAGATCGGGGACAAAGATTCTATGGATCGAAAGTCACAATAGGCCCTTCGTTCCTCCTTTCTGTGATTTTACAAATTTGACCTACATTTGCTAACCCTACTATTTTAAAGAGACACTTGACACTCACACTTCAAAAAATTGGCTGGTGTCAATCAATTATTGCGAATTTATCAAAACTTTGACTTGAGATACATTTATAAGCTTCTTGTTTGTCTGATCAGTTTAACTTTGTACCTATTAACATTAAAACATTTACTATAAACGTAAAAAAATCGTTTTTTTTAAACCCATACTCTTTCATATAGATTCAAATGAACACAACCATTATCATCAAATATGTAATTTTAAAAGGTAGAGTGACAATAAAATTACAATAAATGGAAAGCGTACCGTTTAAAAACTTTTTTATAAATAAAAAAATTCAGAAACTCAAAAAACCTGAGTAATTTATTTGTTATTCTAAATTTTTTTAAACTTTTTAAATCATTGTTTATAATTTTAATTATTTGATATTTGACCCTATATCAATATATACTCGTATTATAGGTTCTGTGTTTTATCTTCTTAGATATAAAAATGATAAATACATCATCTCAAGTTGAAATATCCATAATACAAATAATTTTAAATGTGATATTTAATATAAAACAGTATTATTTTACTCTTAACATTTTGATTTTGATTGCGATTTGTTATATTCTGGAAGCCGCCTATAAAATTCGTGGCTAAGGTTTAATTTTCTCTCTATATAAGAATTATTTTCCAAATAATATACTTCATTTTGACAAGAGTTTACTGTGAGAAGATTTATCGAAAAAACCATTTATGTCGTATAAAAATACACTTAATCTATCAATAAAATATATATTTCTATAATTCGATTAGATGTTCTGCAATAAATTCTCTGGCCTTTTTTGTCGATGGGACGCAATATTTCACATTGAATCATTGAAATCCGTTTAAGTGATTGAGTTTCTCCTCTCTAAATCACAGTTTCTAAATAAATGTCGGTAAAAGTATTTTCGGAGTAAATTTGTCACTGTTTGTTTTTTCGCCCAACCCTCGCTAATCATTTACTTCCAATTATGCTAAACCAACATCCAATCTATGAAAACTAACTTACGAGTCCACTGGCGCTAATAATTCTAAAATAACCGGACGCCAATATGAAATTGCCGTTGAGTAATGCGAACAGCTCATTCTAAATAGTCTCCTCTCAGACCTCCAGTTGGGAATTAAGGCTATACTGCAATGATGCCAGTAACAATCACTAAATTAACAACATTTTGAGTGTGTCCAAATACTTGTTCACAAAATCTGGATTATCTCTAATTACAGGAGAAAAATAATAATCACTAAATTTGTTTATAGCGATCAGATAAAATCATTTAAGAGCTTTCGGGAATATAGAACGAAGTAAGTAAGCTGAAGGCAGGCGCTGTGGCGTAGTTGGGTAAAAGCTCGACTGCGAAACTGGCGTCGCGGGTTCTATTCATGCCAATTGCTAAACGAAATCAAGAAATATTTATTTTCAATTGGTCTGGGTGTTTGAATGTATCTTTTCACATCTACTTTCCCTATCCTTACTATCCTCCCTGTAGACAAGCCTCTAAAAAAGAGGCTTCGCGGATTATTTCTTTAATAAAAAAAAAACAGAAAATGACACGAAAATGAGATTCAATTGACGATTTCATAAATATGAGCCATACGGTCTTAAAAATATATGATGGTAAGTAGCGCAAAAATTGTTTAATAAAAAAACGATAAGTATACGTTTTTTTCACCTTTTATTTTATTTTACCAGTGACCGAGTTCCCTCATTACTGCCATCTCTATCAGAACTGATGTAGTCGGTAAAAACGAAACCCGATAACTGGTCAAATAAAAAAATGATGGAAAAAACTTTATAGCGCTGTTTTATTTCATAATTTATTTTTTTTAATTTTTTTTTCAATATTACACACACTTGTATTTATTATGTAAAAATGTTTTAACATAAAAAATATAAGTGATTTTGTATCTTCATACACGAGTGAATAGGTGTAATTATTCACATTTTTTATCTTAAATTTAAAGAAAAAATCTTTTTCATATAATTTCTCGAATAAACGTGGTCACGTGTTTAGAGATTCCCTTCAGAATTTCTTAAACAGTCGTAAATGGGCTTACACTTCTAAAGCCTCGTTTTTGCGAAAATTGAATCGTGCATTTAATAAATGTGACGGAAAGAAAGGTGATTCCCCGAAGCTCTTCTCCCGCGACTGTCAATTAATAATCCACTTAAACTTTTTGACTCGTGACAAAGTTGATCCGAGAAGCACTTTCTCAACTATGTCTCTATACCCCACCCTTGGAGTCAGGAACTTCCTCGGTGTTGACATTTCTCTCAAAATGTAAAGCCGTTTAACTCAAATCGTACGGAGCTTTGTGATACCGTCTCCCCACCAACATACCTACATCCTTGATATAATAAACTCATCAAGGATAAACGTTTGCTAAATAATCCACGACTCGGAGAAATACGAATCCCTCTGAATAATATATTGTATTTTTAGCATCGCTTTTAACGTAACATACCAATTTAAGGTACTTTGTAATTATGAACATAATGGAGTTATAACAATTATCCCTTAATGTTTTTTTATATATGATTGAATTTAATTTGAGAAATTATACTTATATGTGTTATTATGTATGGTACTCATATACTGCCTTTGCAGTAATGAGCCTATATCTTGTTGTCAAGGTGTAAAACCCACAAACACCTTGTCCTTGTGGGTGCAATTGAAATGAACCCTCTTAAATAATACAGAATGAAACTAAAAAAACTTTTTACAAATATATTTGTTTAAAAATAAAATAAAAATAAATAGCCATATCATTTATTCACAAACCTACAGTAAACATTAATATGACGCGTGTGTTTATTGTTTTTTAATGTTCTGGCCCAAAATATAATAGGAGTAATTCATAATTATTCATTATATTGACAATTAAAGGGTTAAAACTTATAAAAGGCTTAAGTTTATGAAAAAAAATATCAAATTATTTTGAAAAAAAATAGAATAACAATAGTATGATAAACATTATGACATAAGTCGAATTTGTAAAAAAAAACTGTATTTATAACATTTTACTTGGGGTATTGCCAGTACCCCTTTTGGAACACACGGATTGTTTTTTTACTCCGGACAGGAAAGGTTAAACATTTAAAACGCATCCATTTAATTCTTATTAAGTAATCTTATTAATCAGATACTTAAAATAATGATGAAATAAAATGATCAGCTCAAAATGGAAATTTATTGAAAAACTATCCACATACAAAATGTTAAGTATTTAAGTTATAATGTACTTATCAAAATTAAATGAATATTTATATATGTACATTATCCGATATAATATATTCTGTTAAACAGGCATTAATACTCATTAATAAAAGCGGAAACAAACATAATCTGTCGTGTTTGTAATTTGGTATATGAATAGAGAGTGGGCTCGTGGTTGGATCGTGGAATGGGATGAAAATCACGTTAACTTACGCGCTACAATCAAATGAATTTTTGTATGATACTGTAGGTATGGCGTTTTATTTATTTGCAGTCAAACTAATTATTTAATATTCATGGATTTTAATGCTTTGATATAATATCGAGTCATATATTTATATATATATATATATATATATATATATATATATATATATATATATATATATATATATATATATATATATATATATATATATATACTTATATATATATATATATATATATACGACCGCGTATTTGAGTAAATTTAACGGTCAAGATAACACTGCGTATATATGAGGCAGTGCCCTATGAACCACTGTATGCGGATAAGAGTCAGAACCAATAATATTTTTTTTGGATTGTTATCCATGAATGCAGCTTCAGATAAACCTCGTTTTTTTTCTTTGTAAAAGTAAAAAGAGTTGACAGGAGAATATTATCGAGAACTTTATTAAGTCATCAGCATTAAATAGCTATATTTATATAGAGACCCCGAATGGGTTTTCGATTAAACACTTGCAATAGTTTTAACAGGGTAACATTATTTGATTGCTTTTATAGCTTTGAAAACTTCACTGTATAAACATACAACTAAGCCACTAATGGAATTTCTAATAGAGATAAAAAAACGTAAAAAACTCACTTCAATTTGAAATTAATATTATTATTTTTGCCATTTCTAGTCTTTAATGATTGGGGTATTATAGCTTAAGCCCGCGACATCAATGGAGTTTCAGTTACTCAAATACATATTCTAGTTTCATTGTATTTTCGAATACTATAAACATATTGAATTGAATCAAAGCATTGCTCTTTATATTCCCGTAGAATCGATTTATATTGTCATTCGAAATTTGTCAACAATGGACATTAATACCTCGTTTAGTTCTGGCCACAATCAGAGCTGGCACCGTTAATGCTTAATGTAAACCTACGGTATTATATCGAGCTGTATTATTATGTTCATTACCTTATGTAAAGCTCACTTATATATTCAACATGGATCTGGGCAAACACCTTCTAATTTAACTAATATAATTGGGTTGGGATGGATATATGCACACATAATAATTAAATTATTATTATACTTGAAAACTTCTAAAACCCCTTTGGCCTTATCAAACAAAACAGAGGTTTGGGAACATTAAACAGTATGAAACATTTCAAGTCTCACGTCAATTGCTTTGAAAAAAACATTTTTTATTCGTATTTTACAAGAGCTTTTTTATTCATATCCCAAGTATTTTTTTTTACATTGTTTCTCCATATTTTGGAGCATAACTTCAGTACGTATCTAACCAGCATTATAACTGCAATAAATCAATGTTTGATATTGTTTTCCATCCGTCATTGGTTTTAAACAAAAAAACGACTTTTCAATCATAAAACACGCTTTTTTATTTTTAAAAAATCGATTTCTAACCATTATCTTTATTGAATAATAACCTGATAACTAATGTGTAAAATAACATACAAAATATCAATAAAGCATTTTTGACATTTTCTTATGTCTTATCTAGATTCAGGCGTTTTTTAAGTTGTTGTGAAAGTTGAAAATTATCGATGGAACACACATTTTTCTCAACATACAAGTTTTTATTTTATTTTTTCAGTACCTTTATCTCTCAAAAAATGCAAAAAATAAGGTATATCCTATAATTTTTGTCCATAATTAGAGTCTAGCACATCGAATCGAAGTAATAATCATGTGAATAAGACCATGTCCTTTATTTTCTTTAGAACTCATGGATTAACATTACACTTCCCTCCGAACTCATTCAAAAGAACTCAATTTAACGAGTTTCTCTCGATTCAATCATCGCGCCTTCCAAGTAACAGCATTGTCTTTTTTCGAAACCAAAGCGAATTTATCACCTCGATGCCAATAGATAACGAGTTTTCCTGAGCACGACCTACCTGGTCGGGAAAATTAACAGGCGTATTGCCCCCAACCCTCCGCCCCTCCGCCCCTCTGATCTCATTATCGCAACCCCATCCCCTACCGAACCCCGGAGCGTTTAGAAAGAGTAGTAGACTTCCTTTTTCTAAGCCCGTGAATTTTGCGTACACAAAGTAGATTTTCCTCTCAACTTCTTGCTCAATTCCCATGTGCTTTTTTAACCGAATGTTCCGCGACGGCAAAAAGCTCAATATACGAGAATTTAATCACTGTTTTATTTTCGCTTAATGGACTTGAACGTAGCTTTAGGGCTTTTAATATATCAAATGGAAATTCAATTTTGGATTCGTCAATCCGCTTCGGTAATTTAACAGCTGTTTTAAGATCTTATAAGAGTCTAAAAGCATATTTGGATATCATATTTATTCTTTTTTTTTTTATTTTATGTCTACTAAATATTATTCAAGGGACTTTAACACGTTAGCTTACACAATTTTGCACAAGTACGGATTCATAACCCAAAACAGCACTCCTTCATTTGTTTTATCTTAGAATATATATTTTACCATATAAAAATATTTTTTACATTTTACATATTAAAATTTAACTTTGATTTTTAGGTTCTACTAAGTTGTACATTTTTATTTTAAAAACATTAATAATTTAAGGCACTATCAAATGACTGATAATATGACAGTTATTTAATAATGCCTTAACAAGGCAAAAGTTTTATCACCAATTTTATTTTCATGTGATTTTAAAAATAAAAACAATACAACTTAGTACACACTAAAAATAAGTGTTAATTTTTTTATTTAAAATATTAACTATGGAGTTCTACAAATTAAACGCCAAATCAACAAATAAAATATTTTCCCCAATTTTCTTCAACCATAAGCTTTATTTATTTTTAAATGTCATTTTCCAGATCAGAATTTACTTCCGTTGTTAATGAGGTATGCGATAGATAGAGTATAAATATGAGATTTTAAAACTTTAATACAAATAGTGACCAGTTGATAGATGCATTTTACAGCGCCAAAAATTTTAATGAAATATTACTACCAACAGAGCTTTGAGCTACCAAATTTGAGCTTCGTATACATAAGTAAATGAATTGCGAGAATAAATCATTAGATTTCTACTAATTGAACAATGCGGACTCTGTTAATAATTACAGCCTTGTTACTGCTACATGGTACATAGGAGAAGGTAGCTGCATAACCGCAAATTAACCACCGAAATAATTTAAATCACATGAAATTACGGTATTGTAAAAAATAAAATGAAAGGTAAACATTTTTTAATTTAAATACTTTAATTTTATTTGACGAAAAGCATTTAAAATTCGACCTTTATAATAAAATGGGTACCATAATGCTAGAAAAAGAGAGATTAGGAGTTCCAAAATGTGAGTTGTTCCGGATGTCAATCATGTAAACTCTGTAACTACCATATTTTTTTTTATCTATGTTGAGATATCATTATGTAAAAAGGGTTAAATTTTCATCAAAACTTTCACTTAATGAATAAATACTTTATATTTTACAACATTTTGAGTGTGTCTGAATTTTTTCCAATTATAACACTTATTTTTCTTATTTTTTTTGACATCTCAACATAGATGAAGAATATAGAAGAATAAGTGTGGTTGTCAATCATGCGTAGAATAGGTAAATGTTACACGTGTGTAAAGTGATCACTTAGACCAGCCGCCTATGACGGTAGTAAACCTCGTAAATGCCCAGAGTACCACGTTCTTTTTTGTGTATTTTGAAATGTAAAAAAATTATTATTAATATCTTCTCTCGAGTTGCACCATTTAACCGATATATCTTTTTCATACAAAAATAATATCCTCATCGAAAAAAATATTTAACATAGAAACGTTAACACCATTTCTTATAAAGATGATAATATTAACTATCAATATGTGAGCAATCATGAGTATAATCCTTCCACCTCTGTAATATAGTGGTTAAAGTGTTAAGGTTAGTGGTTTACGTGTCAAAATCAATCATATATCACTATAACGTTAAATCATACTATGACATTAAATCATATTTCACTATGACATTAAATCATATTTCACTATGACATTAAATCATATTTCACTATGGCATTAATCATATTTAACTATGACATTAACACTTTAACTCACTTAAAGATCCGCTTTGTTTCATGTTATCTAAGATAAATTTAGCGAGACAATTTTTGAGATTCAAGATAGTTTTTTTTAGTAAGATGGTAGCAGTAGTTTTGCCATAATTTACAATAATAAGCGCTGTATTCAGATGGCTGTTCACAGCCCTCTGTAATGTTGTGGTTAAAGTGTTAGGGTTAGTAGTTTACGTGTCAAAATCAATCATATTTCACTGTAACATTAAATCAAATTTCACTATGACATTAAATCATATTTCACTATGACATTAGCATTACCATTATAACTCACTTAAAGATCCGCTTTCATGTTATCAATGATAGCGTTACAGTTTTTAGAAATCAAGAGAGTTGAAAGACGAAGAAAATTCAGTTTTTTGTCGTAAGATGGTAAGAGTAGTTTCGCCATAATTTACCAAAAATAAGCGCTGTATTGAGAGGGCTGTTTACAACCCCTGTAAGCCCGGAGGCGACACATGATTTGATTAGGTCATGAATTGGATACTAGATGCGGACTGGAGTGAGCTGACTGTTGCTCGCAGTTTGCAGCCTCCAGCCAGCAGCCTTCGGCCCATGAAATGTAGAAACGTAACACTTCTCGACTGCAGTAAATGTCACTACAAATACAGCCTCACAATTTCACAAACACGATACGTAACCAGTCAGAGCTTGTCGCGGTGAAATTCGATTTGAGCGTCTGTTTGGCTCGCGAGGAAATTCAGAATTCAGAATGTTGCATTACGGTCGATGGCATATTGAAAACCGGCTGATTGCGGGTGGACTCAAATACTCGGGTACATTGAAAGACACTGGCATAAGATATTTGCAAGGTTTTGACTAAAAATCGGATACCATATAAGTTATCGCATATAAAGCATATTCGTTAATTAACTTATTTTAAAGTTTAAGAAAATACAACAGCTATTATTTTGGCATTAATATAGACCTTTGAGAAATTAAATATATATAATATATATAGAACGAGGACGACCGAAAAAGACTTGGCGCGATCAGGTCAATCAGAACCTAAAATCTGGCGGTGTCAAAAGTCTGCGTAATTGGAGGGCATGTATGACTAGATGTATGGATGTGAAGGAGGCGAGGAGTGTATGTCAGGATAGAAGAGTGGGGTGTTCCATCCTCTCTGCCTGCGGGGGAAACGGCGTGATGGTAGTAGTAGTATATATATATAAATATATATATATATATATATATATATATATATATATATATATATATATATATATATATATATATATATATATATATATATATATATATATATATATATATATATATAAATATATATATATATATATATATATATATATATATATATATATATATATATATATATATATATGTATATATATATATATATATATATATATATAATATATATATATATATATATATATATATATATATATTTATATATATATATATATATATATATATATATATATATATATATATATATATATATATATATATATATATATATGTATATATATACACATATATATATATATATATATATATATATATATATATATATATATATATATATATATATATATATATATATATATATATATATGTATATATATATATATATGTATATATATATATATATATATATATATATATATATATATATATATATATATATATATATATATATATATATATATATATATATATATATATATGTATGTAAACATAATGTGTGTCATTTAATATTGAGTATAAAATATAAAATAAAAATGTATTTTATGATCAATATTACAGAGCTTACATACGAACATAACAGTGCCCGTTGAGTACAGATGAGGGTTAGAAAAAGAACAAGGTTTTTTGGTGTTCTTTTTTTATAAATTATAAACCATTTAATCACTCGTTAACGAGTTGAGGCTTCTTTAAAAAAAATTAAACCATTTTCCACAAATTAAATTAAACTGATTAAAAAGGGCTACTAAAGTTCGCCTATTACCATTAACCTGTGTGCGATGTCACGTGACTTTAGGTAGGCAATAACCCGATGTTAATATTCAGAGCCGAGCCTCGAGTAAGGTATAAAGTTTGGCAGGATAACGTTAGGTGACATTGATCTCATAAGGAAAGGCAAGTTGGGAAATGAGCCCCATAAAGACTGAGATCGATCTCATAGAGCGACGGCTAGGGGAAGGTTAAACTAGCGGGCCCTTGTGCTACAGGGGTATAATGACCAAGTCAAGACGTTTGAGGGTTGGAAGCATTCTCCTTTGCTTTAAAAAGTCGGTAAATTTATGTTTACTTTTTAAGCAAATATTATTTTTAAATTAATTATATCAAATTTCAGTTTAATTTAGTAAATTCCTGGAAAATACCCTAAATAAATGGTTTTTACTTATTAAAACTTTATTTTAAAATGGATAGATTTACCACAAAGTCGAATTAATTAATGAAATGAATTAAATTGAATGTTTAATGCTTTAACTTATCTTTTTGCCAATCGTATCGTGACCCATAAATTAGTAAAAATTACCTTTATTTTTTTAATCATCTCACTCTCATAAAAAATTTGAAAATAAAACAATGTTTTCTATATATAACAAAAACAAACTATGTCGAGTAATTTAAAACCCCTATTTTAGTTGACCGTTTTATGATTTCTTTCCAAGACGTTAATTTTAAGGCAGGTCTCAAAAGCCTAAACTATTTGTATTAAAGTCACATACCTGAGATGTTTTATTTCTTGAATTATATAACAATCTCACTATTTGCATCTAAATTTTAATTTATTAACTTAAATATTACATACTTTTAAAAGTAACCACAATATACTAAATTTATGTATGTCAATTTACAACCTTTATTAATTTAAATCTTATACATGACAAAATAAAATTTATATGTAAAAATAAAAATTGTTTCTCAACAAAAAAAATTGTCTTCTTACTAACGAATTACTTTTGAGTCTGCTTCGAACCAATGAGTTATAACGAAACCTCAGTACACGAATATTTTATAAAACCTTGAAAATCTTTTCATTCTCAATAAAATTCCGTAAATACTAGATCCACTACATTTCTGAGGTGCTATGTAATGAAGAATACGCTTTGTAATCAAAAGGGAACATGATCATACGCGGTTTTACTCTGAAATCAAGGCAAGTCTTACTTTTCACAATATTTTCAATGAACTTCGGAAAACTTTGCCGCAAATTCCGTCAAGACGAAATTCGGTAACAGAATAATTCACCAGATTGGTTTATTAATGGATTAAAATTTCCGTGATTATCCTAACGTAATTGCGTCAATTTGCGGGTTTTGACAAAGCAGGACTAAAAGCAAATTGTAATAAACCGAGATTTGTTATTATTTACCACGAAACTGAGACCCAAGGCTTTTAATGCTCTAATTATCTCCGTTTTAGAGTTTTATCAGTGAAAAGTTAAGTTCCCTCTATTGACTTAATGGACCAGTTTTCCTTTTTAATTTTGAGCACTTTCGTTTTCAAAGAAAGTTACGGAAAATATTTACGTCGAGCCTTTTATGGCGAGCTTATTTTTTATTATTTGCCTTGAGTAGAGAAGTCTTTATGAATTTGTTTTTTATATTTCCGTTTAAGGTATTTGAATTAAGCAATGGATTACAAAAATGATATTTTTCATACAAAGCTGTGCTCTATCTTTATATTTTTTAATTTAAAATTTAGGAAAAAATATACACAAACATTCTGCTTTACATATATTACGCAATATCAAAGATACTTGATATTGCTTTTTTTTTCCAATGTATAATTTTATTTGAAAGAGAATGAAGCAAAATTTTATTTAACATATGAATATTTTTTCAAATATTCGTATTTCTATTGTTATTCTATATAATGTTGAATATACCATTTTTTATTCTTGCATATTTAAGATATTTTACAATATAAGTAATAATAATGGCATTGATAAGCTAAAAACCTACTTTTGTAAAGAAAATTTCATTTTTCAAGATCTTGAAAGGTTATGCCATCAAAGAACCTCTTTATGTCGGTTAATAATAGACGTTTTTTATACACATTCATATTTTTTAAAATGTGTACACCTACACTTCAAACGGAATACTTAAGACCGGGTGATGATATAAAGTTTATGAGAGTAAATGACGAAAAATAAAGTTAAATGAAAATAAAATTATAACTTTAGTACCACGAATGCAAAAGAAAACCAATATTTACAAAATTATCGAACTAATCATGATGTTTCCGTATTCATTGTGAGTCGAATAGGTACAATAAATAAATGATATTGCTAAACTTTAAAGAGTTAAAAAAAAACAGAAAGATTATCATTTCAAAGTTTTTGTTTTTTCAATAAAATTTAAACGCATTGATGAACAATATTTTGAGGTTGTCCAGAAAATACACAGACTATATTATTTTTTTTTAGTTTTATTAAGTAAATACCACTATTTCTTAAAATCTATTGTGACACGTGTTTCGATGCATTCCGCATTATTTTTAAACGTCGTATGGATTTTATTTTACCGCAAAGTGACTGCCAAATAAATTAATGGAATTCTTTATTTTTTATAATCTACGTTGATATATATGAACATATTTTTGGATTTTTTTTTAATTGACAAAATTTATTTATTTTTATTTTTATTTATTTTTTCATCAATTAAAAATAATCAGGGGTATTCTAGAAAAAAAATTCTACCAGTTTGCGAAAAAGATTCCGAAAAATGAAATAAAAGCATTTTGGCCTTTATCGAATGAAAAATGTCTCCCGATAAAGTAACCCCAAGATTGGCAGGAAATCCCCATTTGACAGTACCTAGTCTTATCTTTCAGCCTGAAGTGCACGTATATACGAATGTATTACTCATACTGGTATATAAGTAAGTATGGACGATAACGTCTTGAGATGTATATGTGTGTCATTGAAATGATTTTATTTTCACAAAAGGTTTTTACAATTCCCCGAATCAATTGTTTCTTTTCAAATCACAATCCAATTTGGTATACCGTAATACTTCAATCCATTTCAAGTTTTTCTACCGAAACCATATAAAGAACTTTACAATTGTATGTTAAATGTGTACAATATTCATAAACAAAATTAAAAATATTATTTGGAGGAATAAAATGAATAATAAATTAGTTTTTTGATCCACGCACATAAAAAAAACAAAGTTATTTTATTTCTTCAAATAATTTATTACAATGATCAACAAAGTTAATGCTTTCAATATTCAAAATAAAATTTAAAATCCTTACGAAATCGTATTTGAAGCAAAAGATTGATTTTCTTGGTCTCATATAAATAAATAATAATAAAACGTCATTCACCGCATTTAATATATCGCAAACGTACTTGATTTTTAAAATTTCAATATTAAAAACCCCTTAACCTATGTAAAAAATATGAACAAGGAACGAATAGTTTCATGGTACAACTAAGTAATTTTACAAAGCTCACGAAATTTTTGTTTGTGTTTATCTATTAAGGGCTTTTCGTTTTATAAAAAAATCACTAAGCTACCAAAGCTAATAAAAAAATATGTTTTCTATTTTACAAAACAGTCAAGGATTGTATTTTGAATATAAAAAAAAAACTTTGACGGAGTCTCAATTATTTTCAAAAGTAAATAATATAAAGCTCAGGCGAGCCATTTAACAATAAAAACATTTTTTTATTACATGAGAAATCCTTCTTGTATAGGGGATTTATTTCATTATTTAACTGTAGCCGAAGATTCGAGTGAAACCTTAAATTATTTAATATACATTATTAAAGCTTCAACTGATTTTGAGCAAAATCAAGCACAAGTTCCCCCCGGTTTGCCACACTAAATTAATATTTAAGGCTTTTTCATTTACAGAATGTACAAAGTTCGTCAGAGGCTCATAATGCCATAATTTAATGAGTTGCACATGAAATTACTGAGTAATAAAGCGTTTCAGCTAAATATCAAATAGCCATAGTCGAGCATTTAATGAATGCACCTTCCGTTAATTTCGTGCAGCGCTTTCCTCTCCCGTCAAGGGAAATGATTAAGTTTGCAATATCTGTAGCCAACCAGGTGTAGAGTTACATAATTATAATGTAATACACACCCAGCACATGCTCCAATTTCTGAAGAGAAATGTTCACACGTTTTACTCTGACATTTATTAGAATATCATTTATTTCTTAAGCGAGATGGGGAAATAAAGCGAGCGTTATTATCAACTCTAAAATACCGGTGTATTAAGACTCTTCAAAGCAGAAAACACATTGTCGCGCCTATCGTGAAAAAACGTTTCATATTAAATACATAATTTAAATGATTTTTTCAAATTTGCAGAAAGACACCTTGTATTCCCTTCCTTCGCCACCCTATTGTTCAATACAACTCAATATAATACTTATCTAGAAACGATTTATCATACAATTTATTGTGCTAGTAATTAATTTTAAAATGGTCGACATTTTGAAAACAGTACAAAAAATCAAATGAAATATCAAATTTAGAGGAATTATGAAACCTCAATATAAAATTTTATAGATAACTAGCTATACCCTGCCAGGCGTTGTTGTGGCTCAGTCTGGTAAAATGGAAATGAAAGAAAACAGGAAGCAGTCATTTGTAATATATAAAAATAATTTCGTACTGTAAAAATTAAATCCATGAAACAGTACAATTGAAAACCTAAAAAATCCTATGTGACAGCAGCTGTCGACCAAGAGTAGTTTTTAGTACTATTTTTGCTTTGTTCAATAGATGGCGCTACCATCGCAGTATTTTTTATCTATCCCAGGTTAAAACATATGTCACGTGTAAAAACTCTCAAATGCAAACTTATGTTAAAATTTCAAAACAATCGGAGTAGATTTTGTTGATGAATTTGTTGAGTAGATTTTAGATTTTGAACCAAATAACATTAACATGTTTATTAATAAACGAGTAGATTGAAATTTACCAATATTTTTGTTATTTCATTTCACCACAGTATAAAGCCACTGTATCATTTTTCATATCATACACTTTAGATTTTGTGTATCGAAAACTTCACACCCCCCATTTTTCATTTTTATCAGAAATTTAAAGTGACATTAAGTTAATTAAGATCGGTAAGATTATTTTATTTTTCATACTTTTATTTAGTGATAAATAAAATTTCTTGTAAAGTCTCAAAAGTGGTTGAATAAATCATTTAAAAAAATTAATGTAAGAAAATTTCAATTAAATTTAAACAAGTCTGTGATATGTTTTTTTTTATTTATTTGGCGTTTTATTTGCAGAATTTCTGGATTTTATTTAAATTAAAACACTGATTTGAGTCTACTTATGTAGTTGTATATGTATTTTTTTTAAACACAAAAATAAAAAAAATAAAAAATTCATGACAATAATTTCTTTATAATTTATATTTATTTTATGCATTTAAGGATATAATAAATATAACGAGAGCAAAACATATAATATTAACGCAATAAAGATCCTACAAAGGGATGGCAATTGTGTGATTCATATATTTTATATTGTGTGATTCATATATTTTAGGGTACCTACTGAAAATTAAATTATTACAACTATTTATAATGCAGTTGTTTGATAATGCTCTAACAAGGCGAAACAATTGCCACGAGTGATTATTTGTTGTCTTTTTTTAAATGTAGAATCAAATGAGTGTTTTGATTGCAATTTATTTTTTAAATAAGTCTCTTAAATATTACAGATTCGCATGTCTTAACAAATTCTAGTTTTATAACGGACCCAAATACAAAAAAAATCCTTACGGAAGTCGCCGTTATACTGCTTACTGCATTTTGACGATATTCGTGCAGTAAAATATTCCCAAAATAATCCTCTTTATCCCTGAAAAAGTACATATAGAATAAAATATGTTGATTGGTAGAACTGGGCGTGAGATTTATTGGTGTCAAAATGGCACGAAACGTTTGTCCATCCGTTCTGTGATTAATGATTTGATAAAATCATATTTGGTCGGTTCGCGTTCTCGATAAAATTGCCTTTTAAATCAAAATATTACTATTTGGCCTGTCCACGTATTTACGAGGCGGATGATTTATCGTGCCAATAAATATGCGAACTATTTATTATTTACCAAATAAAGCCTTGTTTAATTATATATATGTCTATATATATATATATATATAAATATTTATATATATATATATATATATATATATATATATATATATATATATATATATATATATTATAATATATATATATATATATATATATATATATATATATATATATATATATATATATATATATATATATATATATATATATATATATATATATATATATATATATATATATATATATATATATATATATACATATATATATACATATATATATATATATATATATATATATATATATATATATATATATATATATATATATATATATATATATATATATATATATATATATATATATATATATATATATATATATATATATATATATATAAATATATATATATATATATATATATATATATATATATATATATATATATATATATATATATATATATATATATATATATATATATATATATATATATATATATATATATATATATATATATATATATATATATTTATATATATATATACATATATATATTTATATGTATATATACATATATATATAAATATATATATATATATATATATATATATATATATATATATATATATATATATATATATATATATATATATATATATATATATATATATATATATATATATATATATATATATATATATATATATATATAAATATATATATATATATATATTTATATATAAATATATATATATATATATATATATATATATATATATATATATATATATATATATATATATATATATATATATATATATATATATATATATATATATATATATATATATTGTATATATATATATATATATATATATATATATATATATATATATATATATATATATATATATATATATATATATATATATATATATATATATATATTTATATATATATATATATAAATATATATATATATATATATATATATATATATATATATATAAATATATATATATATATATATATATATATATATATATATATATATATATATATATATATATATTGTATATATATATAAATATATAAATATATATATAAATATATATATGTATATATATATATATATATATATATATATATATATATATATATATATATATATATATATATATATATATATATATATATATAAATTATATAAATTATTAAAGTTACAAATTTTTAATAAGACTTTGTATCAACTGATCGCTCTAACAATTTCAGTTAAAAAATAAGTTTAATAAGTATCTAAAAATAAGTTTATCATCGAATATACCACTATTTAATTTAATCATTGTATCATAAAAAATAACAGGTTTCATCCGACCACCGACAATACGCAGGTGTTTCTAACTTACAAAGTAGCATTGGTACCTATTTTATGACAGTACCTACCTATTGCTTTCGACATACTTGTGAAAGGTTTTCCTCGCATCCCAATAAATGCATTCTGGCATAAGCCCGAGGGAAAGTTCGTTCCCTAAATGCTGAACACTGTAATTTTCCTGCTTTCTTTGGCGATAGGATAACAAAACTCCTAGGAGAGTTGTTTTACGACCCCAAAGGGATGGTCCTAGGATTTAAAAATCAAATTCTCTTGTTTCTCGAGACGTAAATGTCAAGTAAAGACAATTTTATGTCACCCCCGAATGGGTAATAAATAGGTTTTTTTGCTTTCGAAACATTATAATGAAATTTATTTTATAGATACATGTCGTTAAATATTTCAATACTTATTTTTTTTAAGTAAACTGTTATCGATGTTGTATATTATGTATGAGAAAAAGTAAAACGAGATACGATTTAATAACAAGTCGTCAAATTAAAATTTGGTATCAAATAATGGTAGAGTGGCTTCGAATCCACGAGACTACAAATCGACATTTAAAAAAAATCAAAGACTTATAATAAACCCTTTAATGAGTTTCATTTTATTTAAATCGACTAATTTCGAAAATAAACGCATGTTTTCATGCGCACGTGAAAATTAAATTAGTTTTAATTTTCACATGGAGATGAAAACGTCTGTTTTCGAAACTAGTCGTGTATAATAAAATAAATCTCATTTAGTAGTTTATTACAAGTGTTTATTTTTTTAAATAATCAACATGTTATTCCACAAAATTAATGCTTATAAACAATACAATTTGTTCACAAAGTTAATGCTAGTAAAAATACAAAAAAAAAATAATACACTTCGACATTATATCAGAATCTAAAATCACAAAAAAAAGTTTTTTTCAGGAGTTCTTTTATTTCAGACGTTATTATTTCGTTAATATTGTCGGTTCAAGCAGCAAAGTAATCGTGATACTTACTTAAGTAAAAGGCAATCTTGTTTAATGGGGTATTCTTGTAAAATAATAAGAGGATGATCTCTTATTGCGAATGTAGTAGCGAGATCAGAAGAGAGAAACACGATCGCTCCAAGGGAAGATATTAGATAAGGCATGAAGCCATTTTTGCAGTCTCTTCAGTTATTGACAACGGTATTACTTACTGCGTCATTTTATCTGTGAGTACGTTCTCACCAATTCAAATTTGTTTAACGGTAATCCTTGTGAATTGTCCGCCTCCGTAGTGTAATGGTCAGCACCCTAGGCTACCGTTCGATTCCCAGGGGGGTCAAATAAAAATAAGTGATTTTTTCACTGTAATATTTATTCAATACTACCCTGGACTGGTACCTCAAGCGGAGGGCTGATTGCCTTTCCTTCGTATGTTAATGATTAATATAACACTGCGTTTTATCTCTTAAAATATATTAATATATACATGTATATATATATATATATATATATTATATATATATATATATATATATATATATATATATATATATATATATATATATATATATATATATATATATATATATATATATATATATATATATATATATATATATATATATATATTTATGTACTGTTATTGCAGAGCGAGACTATTGAAAATATATTTATTCCTTTGAACTCTCTGTATTAAATATTATGTGATTTAACTATTCATTCCGAGTAAATGCACTAGTTTTTTCATGATTTGTGAATTCGATTTACCCTATTATCGAGTATTTCATATTCATATTAATCAAATATATTATCAAAGAGGATTTCAACTATTTATTTTCAGTTATGCATAAGAATGACAATTTGCGAGCAAAGCGCGGTTACCTAACTGATAAGCCGAATACGCCATGAATCTCATTCGAAATTAATTAGCTCGGGATAGTATGCAAATCAACATTATGGTATTCCGGTAATGTTACAAAACTCGTTCCATTTTACATTCTACCCCATTCTAGTGAATTGCATAAACAAAACACGACCACAAAACTCTGATTACTGAAAAACTGGCTAACGGGGGTGGAAATATCATTATAATATCATGGAATTAAAATTCGTGGGAATTAATTTATTTCTTAATATACTTCACTATTTAATTTGATTCATCTGAGTGAACGGGAATCCTTAATATAAATAATATTTACAAATGTTTAAATATCTCAGCATCCCTGGGCTTACGACCTGACATTTAAATGGCCTTAGTGATCACTATGCAACGTTTATCATTCTGCTCATTATTGAGCCTCATATTCCATTAATTACAAATATATACCACTTGTGAATTCTTTTTGGATTACTTTCGTTTGTAAGTTGCAATTTTAATAGACGGGGAATTTATTGATATTTCATCCCATCGGTAAATAATCCAGTATGTAGTAATAAGTAATAAAAAGTATTTTATATTTCACATGCCTGGATGTATATGGATATATATGTTTATATGTGAACACATTTAATATATGGCATATAAATGTATATATATGTATATATAAACATACATCGCTCACTCTTTTAAACAACGTCATATATCAAAAATCGTTAATTTTCATTTTTTCATGTTTTCGGAGTACCCAGAAAATGCACTTTATTCCAGCAAAAGAGGCATATTTTTATCTTAATATTTACCCGCTACAGGGCAGGATGTGTTGATTTTGCATTTTGGAGAAAAAGTATTGTTTAATTATCTTTTTAAATATACTGAATATTTTTCAAATGGAGAAAAAACCTTCAGGTTTTACCTTAAAAGATCTGTTGCACAGTAAAAAGTTCAATAAGTGGCTTGATATTTATTTTTAATACATTTCATTATATTCTTAAAATTTAAAAACGTTTTCCTGAAAAATCATGTTTTTTTATATATGACGTTGTTGAAAAGAGTGAGCGTTATGTTGAATGGATGGGACAATTATTCTAGTTTATATTTATCATACAATAAATTGTTTATATTGAAAATGATTTTTCTTTTTAGATATTCATATTAACGTAAACAAATGTATGTGTAAGTATACAAATCTATTCAGTTTAATCAGATTTCTGACAAAAATGAGGAGCAAATAGGATTATATGAATAGACAACGTTTCCTTCATATGTTATGTATGCATAAATAAAATACAAAGCAACTTTTCTTCTTCCGTACAACATTTATGATTGGGCAAGAAAGATATTGAAAATCTGAAAAGCTTTGACAGCTTGACATATTTGACAGTTGTGTTCTCTTTTGCCCATTTCGATTTATTTATTGCCTATATATTGATTTTCTGTTTAAATAAAATCGCTACTTTTCCATTGGTTGTCGAGTTGTAGGGAGTTATTTTCATGAATGATGGTTACAAATTCAATTTAAAACACACAATTCAAGTAAAATCGGTGCTTTTATATCATAATAAACGTTTTTACTTTAATTTACTTTTTCCTGGATATTAGTATCTTCAATGTGGATAATCAGCCTTCTTTTGTCAAATATGTAAATGAAATACTTATATAATTCAAAAGAAATATTAGTTTATCTTTATAGTCAAGGTAAACGTGAAAACTTTTTATAAAATATCACCGGAACATGATTGCGTTCATATTCATTTCGTAACGGTTGCACGTAGGAAATGTTATACAGTCCGCAAGTTCTTTTGCAATCTTGGGAGTTCACTATTCAATTCCAAAATTCCGGGACTGGTCCCGAATGATTTCAACATTGAATATTGTTTATTTTTAAACAAATTGTTATCTTTCAAATCAATAATAGCATTCGAAATAAAATACCAAGTGTACTTTTATAGAAATTTTTTAAAAATATAAAAAATATTAAACCATTATTAAGATTTTTTTTATTTAATGCTTGTGATATTAAAATACATTTAGAATCGAGTACGAGGTCATTTTAATAGTAGACTTACTAAAAATGGATTTAATACATTACCAATCAAAAAAAAAATTCTAAATTTAAATTTCAAATTCATTGAATGATTATTCATTATAGATTATTCATTATAGATTCAAAAATTATTCATTGAATGTCTAATTTGCTTATTAGTATTGCAAGTTCAATCGATTAATTGCTTTTATTTAAAATATCAAAATCATGTATGAGAAATCTTTATCCAATCTAAGAAATATCGGGATTGAATGATTATAATCCCGAAATATACAACACTCAAAACATCCGGGATTCTAAGACCTGAGATCTTGGGACTGTTTTTCCCAGTTGCGAGTTAGAAAGCTCCTCCTTGGTTAAACATAGTTTGAAATTGGAGTGAGACATTAAAGAAAATTGGATTGTATTGTACTTGTGACACAATAATTCCAATTATTTCAATAGGTACACTCCGTTCAAGAGTTCAGTGACACTTGTCTGCATCAAGGCTACTATATGTAGCACATTCAATATTCCTTTGCTCCAATTCTCTCCAGTTCACGCGAAAGATAAGATTCCCAATCAGAGGCGAATAGCGTAGTAATTTGCGTGGATACGGCAGTAGTTACTACCCTCAGAGGGTAGAAAACACCCTTATGGCAGGCAAATATTTACACGGGATCAGGTGCCGCAATACCTAAACAGAGATTTGCTTATACATGTACGTATACGAATCACTTATTTGAGAAATCACCCATGTCCATCTGACACAATTTTTAGGTAATTCATATAAACTGTCTATTTTAATTTTTGATTTTAAAAATTATCGAAAATCCTTTTCTTTTATATACTAGTATATAATATAATAAAACCCTTATCCACACCCCAATGGTGCAAAGGGCACTGCTTCATATGAACACAGTGTTATCTTGATCGTTTACACACGAAGGAAAGGTGATCAGGCCTCCGCTTCAGGTACCAGTCCAGGGTAATATTGAATAAATATTACAGTGAAAAAATCACTTATATTTATTTGACCCCCCTGGGAATCGAACCCGGGACTTCCAGAACGGTAGCCGAGCGTGCTGACCATTACACTACAGAGGCGGACATATACTAGTAACAATACCTTTATTTATTTTTTACTAAATACTACCTTCTATATCAGACAAACAAGCGTTTTTTCTCCCATAATTTATTCATTTGTATGTACTTATGAAAGCACCAATCATTCGAAACCTTTTGAAAGATACAAGGCTTTATTAAATACCAATTCGAAGTTACAAAGAAGATTACATTATTGTTACGTAATGTTTTAAATTTATGTTCATCATTTCTTTACAATATCCCTATGAAGATTTAAAATCAGCATCAGAAAAACTCAGAATACTTAAAGAAATTTTGAATAATGATTCCTCACTGACTAAAATACTTTTTGATAAAGTTGAGTTAAGCTCTAGTCTCGTGATAACTATGCCGGAATCATGCTTTTTTTTTCGACCCCCCCCCCCCCAACATAACCTCAACTTGTTTCATATTTAAAATACCAAACTGCCTAAAAATCTATATTTATTTTTAATACTAAACAATGTAGATCTTTGGATTTTAACACTTGATACATGAGTAAACTTTTTACATTTAATGAAATAATAAATCTTGATAACAGTCCCAAAGAGAATTTAACCCAGTATTTTCTATCGAAGTTATGACATTCTGACAATACTTGAACGCAATCTTCTTCAATATTTTATTTTAACTGTAAAAAAAACGTTTTATCACACTGAATTAGTATATTTAATTAGAAGCCGAAAGGATTGTTCGCTCAGCATAAAAAAAAACGTCAAGTACATAAGCGTTTAGCGAAAAGCTATTTATTCATTAAAAGAGCTTAAAACTAAGTAACTAACAATTATAAGATCTTATTATAATTCACTTAAACCTCCATTAATATTATCTTGGAAGATTTATGTTTTAAGCATAAAAAACAATATCAAATTTAATCGCTCAACTTCAAAAAAACATAATCTTCTTGCTCTTTGTTTATATGTTGTGCGAAAGCGTGCTTAACGAAGATTGTATCTAAATTATAAAAGCTTTAGTTAAGTTTTGGGTATTAATGAACATTGTTAACAGTATAAGCTCGTTAAGTGTCTAGTAATATAAATTAATAAGCCTGTAGAGAATCGGAAATAACACTGTATTTTATTTATTTATAATCATATAACATACAAAATATGTACATATATATATATATATATATATATATATATATATTTATATATATATATATTTATATATATATACAGTATCTACTCAATGAATTAGGGCCACGCAGAATTTCGCGCAATTTCTCAATTCAAACAGGAATAACTCAGAGAAAACCTTGAATAAAACAACCTTGAATTTTATTTACACATGAACACTTTATTACGCTTAAATTATGCATACACTTTCATATAAATATAGTTAGTATTTAGTATTTCCACCTTTGGCAGAAATAACTGCCTCAATTCTTTTTGGCATACTTAAAATGCACTGTTTTATCATGTTTTTTATTTCTTCGTCTTCTGACCAAATTTTTTGAATATTTTTTTTTAGACAGTCTACTGTCAGATTTGGAAATGAGTATACCTTATTTTTTAACATGCTCCATACGTTTTCTATAGGATTAAGGTCCGGAGAATTTCCAGGCCAGGGGAGCAAAGGCAGATTTTTGTTAGAAAAAAAAATTATTATTGATTTAGCCCGGTGGCAAGGTGCCCCATCCTGCATGAAGGTGTATGGACCTTCTGTTGGGTCGAGTGTATGGTAGAAGGGCAATAAAATTCGTTCGAGGACCTGCTTATAGGAATTTTGGTTCATTGTTCCTTCCACGAAAAACAACGGCCCAGGTAAATTGTTAATAATACATGGCCATATCATTGTTGCAGGGGGTGTTTGATAACTTTTACCACACAGGCCTCATTGTAACGTTCCATTGGTGTTCTCCTGACGAATCGACGGCTCTCTGTCACGGCTTCTAACCGGCACTCATCACTAAAGATGACCTGAAAAATAATGAAAATTTAAGTTTAATTCAAATATATAAGTTTATTTACTAAAATGATATGTTGAAAATTACATTTAAATAAATACCTTTTTCCAATCATCTACCGAGTAATTTCGATGTAGCCTGGCCCATTTTAATCGATCCGCTTTCATTCGTGGTGTCAATTTTGGTACTTTTACAGGGCGCCTGCATTTCAGATTTACTTCGTAAAGACGTCGCCTCAGTGTTGATACCGATATATTTATACCCTCTTCTTCCAATTTTATTTTTAATGTTTTTGCTGATGCACTACGGTTTTCTAAGGCACTTTGAACGATTTTTCGATCAGTCCTCGGTGTTGTTTTTCTAATCCTACGACAGTTCTTTCGCCGATTGCTGGTGGCGGGTGACTGATTTTTTATTGATTTTGAAATTCTGTCCACTGTTTGACGAGAAACGTTTTCTTTTTTTTGAAATTTCTCTATTAGATAGTATTCTTAATTTCAGTAGCACTATAACACTAGACTTTTTTTCCTCAGAAATGTCTTTACTTTTTCCCATTTTGTCCTTTTCAAAAAAAACACTTGTGTTTACAAAAAAAAATTATAATTTATGAACTAAAATTAAAAATTAAGTTTTTTTCACAAGACACGATAACTATATAACCTCTCTAAACAAAGCAACAACCAGAACTGAAGAAACTTCACTAATAAATGAGATAGGACTATTTTTTGAACTTTCAACTATCTGTCTACCTGTGCTAATTAGGGACCTTTCTCAGAAAAAGGGTTTGAAATTTTATAAAGGCTTAAATTATCCAGGTATATTTTACATATTATTGAAGGTAATATACATGATATTAGATGTCAATAGAAAACTTAAAGTATTTATGTAAAATAAATATAATAATCCAAAAGATTTCAGAGTATTCAAAAAAATAATGGGTGGCCCTAATTCATTGAGTAGATACTGTATATATATATATATATATATATATATATATATATATATATATATATATATATATATATATATATATATATATATATATATATATATATATATATATATATATATATATATATATATATATATATATATATATATATATATATATATATATATATATATATATATATATATATATATATATATATATATATATATATATATATATATATATATATATATATATATATATATATATATATATATATATATATATATATATATATATATATATATATATATATATATATATATATATATATATATATATATATATATATATATATATATATATATACATATATATATATATATATATATATATATATATATATATATATATATATATATATATATATATATATATATCTATATATATATATATATATATATATATATATATATATATATATATATATATATATATATATATATATGTATAATATGAAATATAAAACAATAAACGTAACGTAACGCAAGGTAAGAAGCATTTTTAATGGAAAGAAATGCGAAAATATAACTTAGCAGTAACACGAAATATATTTCTATGAAATATTTTTTCCGTTAATTTAAGTTGGGTCCCTGACTAGGTTCGATATTATTTATATCAGGCAGCTGGTTAATTTGTTGTGTTGTGAAAATATAAAATGTTACACAGTAGAAGAAAATATAAAATGTTACACAGTAGAAGGGAATTCAATTTATGCTTAAGAATTTTACTATTCATAAGGGAGACACTGTCTGGTACGGTTCTCATAGAGTGTGAATACTACAAACTCTGCCATGCGTAGCTTCCAACGTCTAGAGTCAAGAGGCACGTCACTTGACACTCCGTTAACGTTGGGGCTGCTGGCTGCTTGATGCTCCTCGTATAGTGCTATGGAACTCTAGCACATGATGTAGATTGGGGATACTTTCATGCACCCGAGTGTAATATTGAAACAAGGCGACGACGCACTAATTCACTCGGAATTCTCTCAGAGAGCAAAAAAATTTACATTAAAATTAAAAATATTATTTTACATATACATATATTTATCCACATACATATATGTTTGGGTGTGTGTACGCCATTTCGTTAAAGTGAAGTGGTTACTTTGATGGGTTTGGAAATGTTTATATACTGTTTGTTATAAACAAAAATATATATGTATGTACTATCAATTGATAGATGGATTTAAGCAAAAATATTTGTAAATAATATTTTATTTACTTTAAACACATAATTTTATCCACTTTTAGCGATATTTTTTTTAAACCGTTATAATAACCAAACTTTAAAAAAATATCGGAAATAAAATATTACTTTTCAATAGTAAATCGTACCAATTTCCATATAAGATTTATTCATAATCCATACGTTTTAATAATTTTGTCATTCCGAAATATCAGATAATATCATTAATTTATTTTTTTATTAAAATTAAACACTTGATATATATAAATATACCACATTATCGAGTTTTATTTTTATTTACGACTAGTTTCGAAAACGACAGTTGTTTTCATCTTCTGGTAAAAATTAAGTTTTAATTTGTACCAGAAGATGAAAACAACTGTCGTTTTCGAAACTAGTCGTAAACAAAAATAAAACTCGGTAAAGTGGTATGTTCAAGTATTTTATTTTAATCAAATAATCACGTCATTCCACTAAGTTAATTCCGAATCAATAAATAATATTAATTTATTGTTGATAAAGTTTCATTTCGAAAAATGCTCACACAACGACATTTTTATACTCTTAATACGAGGGAAGTTGTGTTTGTAATTTATTTTGTATATTTTATTGATAAAAAAATGTGTAATAAATTCACGTTTAGTTTAATTGCAAAAATGCATAATGATATACATGGTGAACGGTAAATATTCTTACGTATTTAATAACACACTTTTACATTTCATTGCAAAGCTTATTACCGTAGTTTGCAAATGTTTTGACCATATACATAAAAAAGGCATAAACCAAAAGATTAATGGCTCACTCCAATGTGTGAAGTATCACACGATGAATACTAAAACCGTATTATACCTGCGTGAATTTAAACCAGTTCATTATTAATTTTTATTCCCCATTAATTTCACGAACGGACTTTGATATTCGCAACATTTTCTACATTATCTAGCATATCGTTAATCTGACAGGCGAAAGGATAACATCCCACACATTCCTGCTACCCTAATGACAGGAGAAATATTCCCTTCTGCTTTCATTAGGGCGGCTCGTGGGGCGGGTCCAGAACCCAATTATCCGAAGGCACCCGGGATAACGACTGTTAAATTAACTTTGACTAATATTCATAAAATACAGAATACAGCTCTCGGCCTATCTGCGAATCCGGATGCTTCAATATTTGTGACGAGGTCGCACCGTAGACCCGATTTACTTTTTCGTCAACTCAAATGGGTTTTAATTCCGAGCTCGTTTCACCTAACTAGATTTCCTTGGAGATTATTTATTACAGACATTGTGAATAGCTCCACTTATACATATATTCCTTTTTAAATGGATATTAAATGCCTTCTCGTATTGGAAATTATGTAGAATATTAACTGATTTATTTATTGATTTGGCGAAGAACTCCATTTTAATTTATGTATTAATTTTTAAATCAAACACAGATTTTTGAGTCTATTAAACATTCGATTCAAAATACCATAACTAGGCGAAACAATTGTCACAATTTTAATTTTTTATGTGTTTTTGATAATGAAATACAACTTTGTAGACTCAAAAAATCTGTGTTTGATTTAAAAATTAATACATAAATTAGCATATTTACGTTTAAGCATCATGATAATATTGCGTCATTTATGGTACATAAAAATGAACGAATTCTTAAATAAACAAAAAATGTAAATTCCTTACTCTTATCTTATCGCTAATGATTCATATGACACTACATGGACAGTTTAAAAGATTTACATGATGATCTTCTGATAGATAAATAACGCTTGTGATTAATAACTTGTTTAGTTTTAAGTAAATAAACAGTCGTAGTTTGGCTGTGTAATGTCATTTGCATGCCAGTCTAGTAAATTCTTGCAGAATTCAAAACTATACTAGTTCGCAATGAATTGGTATGGTAGAAATATATGTGTATTTTGAAGATGTGGGACTTTCATAAATTATCTGTTATATATTATCTGTTATATATACATTCTACATCTATTCCGAAAGCCAGAAGTCCAGATGGCTTACTCAGAGGAAGAAGAGTCCAAGTAGACAGTAATGTTTCATAATATTCAACTAATTAATTCTACAAAATGTTGGTTACGTAAGTATATTACAAGTCACTAAGATTTTACTCGATAAATTGATAGAAATGAAAAAAATTTAATTGTAAGTCAACGTTACTAATTAAATTAAGGTCACCAAGATTTTAATCTTTTTTTAAAAATTAACTAATGGAGTAAAATTTTGGTGACTTGTCATGTACTCATGTCATCAAGATTTTGTAAAAATAATTAGTTGAACATTATGAAACACAAAATTATTGTCTACTTGGACGCTTGGATGCGTCACGAATGTATCGGGTTCTTCCATTCTCTAAGCCATCAGAACTACTTTCTTCCGAAACAAGTGTAGAATTAAAAAACAGATAGTCCCATGATAATCCCATGATAGTCTCATATTTTCAAAATACACATACAATACCCAGCGCATTAATTCATTGTGAACTAGTATAATTTCGTTTCAGCAAACGCAGCAAACAAATCTGAATTATACTCTGTGATAGAGCAAAAGTAGGTTTAACGGCAAGTTATCAAAGCTCGTTTAGATTTTAAAAGTAAACCACCATATTACCACCAACTCAGCTATACAAGATCATAAAGCTATAGATATACCAAATATAAGTACTTACCACTCCTCTACGGATATTAATATTACACGAGAGAGAAAATGTCATAAATATTCAAAGCATATAAAAATGGCTGATTTAAATATATAAATATTGCGATGGACGTAAAAGCTGTATTAAAAAAATAAAAAATAAACTTAAATTTTCCATTTAATGTGCCAAAAGTTTAGAGCCTTTTTAAAAGGGTTATTTCCTTTGGGATCATGTTCTCTAGACTCGATCAACCTTTGTAGAAAGTTTGTTGGCACGTCACAAAGTTGACATAAAGTTAAAATTAAGCGTACATGGTTTGTAAAATATGTTATTTAGTCATTATAGATGCGAAGTATGTTTACTAAATTACATGGCTGTTTATTTGTAATGTGAAGTAAAACGTTAGCTAGTAATACGAAAGTGTTTTCGTCATAAATAGACATACGGAAATTCTTTCTCGCTTCTCAGATTAATCTTATCGTGAAGTTCGTACTCAGGAGAGACAAGACGTAACATGAATATTTGACGCTTGGGCTGAGAGGATCTGGGTTATATGTTATAACGTAGCCTTGGTACTTTGATGAAATATAAAGAGATGTAAGTAAAAATGTTACTGTAACAGTAATAAATTTTGTTATTGGTAATAATTACCAGCTATGTTTAATTAAAAGCTTCTAGTTTTATGAACGTTATAAATAACACTATTTTATTTATATTTACTGGTAACTATCGGTTTGGTAATTACAATTTTACGTAATTATTTATTTTCATTGCAGAAAATATTGTTTAATATTTTCATCGTATATGTTAGTTTGCTTATTAAACTATTATTATAAGTATTATATAAATAGCAAGTTATGACAGTAGTTAGAATCCAGTTTTCATAAATGTTCTCTTAACACCTAAAGCGCGATGGCCTCAAACAAAACGCGCCCAGCGGTGGTGGGTCTGATCTGACCCAGTACAGAAATCGCCTTTTAGGCGTTTTTCGTCGGGTTTTTATATTTTATATATTATTCAAAATAGCCTACATAGCAATAGGATAATGTGTCATAAGTTTTGTATGAGAATTTTCAAGTTTTTGATAGTTTTGAAATTAAATTATCCAAGCGCATAATTTTACATCCAAACGCGACCGCGCGCTTCGGCTCACTACCACAGACTAACTAATTTATATACTCACTACTACCGCGGAGCATGTCACACGCGCATGTAGCATGGTTGGCAATGAAGCAGTGATTGTAAACATTTTTATTTTTACTGAATTCAAATAATTTGTGTTTTTAATTTTATAACTATATTTTAAGTCAACATCATAACAGATAGAATTATTAACAAAATGCAACTAAGTAATTATCTTCAAATATAAAACGTGGCAGTTAGCTCCAAAAACCACAAAATGATTCTAGGATTTTGAGTTAATATTTCAAGATAAATTTTTGTCCATAATGCAATTAAAATTCATTTTAAATACAGTGAAAATATTTAAATTTTCATTGAAAAATATATACGGAATTGCCCAAAATGGTGTAAATATTCATTTAAAGTTCGCCATTTCTAACATAAACATTTTGCGGGTTTTAGAAATTATGAATACAATTTTGTACGAAACCAAATAAAACTAATTATTATAAAAATTTTATATACAAGTTCGTTAGACATAATAGGTATGATATTTAATTTTATTATTTACCAATAAATTGTTACCAAAAAATAAGAGGACAATCGGTACTTTTCTTGTTGAAATCGATGTTTTTATCACTTACTGACATTTCTTATAAAACCACGTTTTCCGTTGCACTTTCAAATTCTGAATCTAAGGTTTTTGAATTCTAAATCACTGTCATCTGCGCTATTCTCTCACTTTTCTTTCACTTTTAGAACTGTCCAAAAGTCGTTCAATCTCGTCATGAGATAATTATTTTTTTCCTGCCATTGTGGTAAAGTATCGAAAAGATTTAAAAAAAATAAAACTAGAAATCGTTCAAATATAAAACAGTTTATTGTGAAGGTCTGTGTTTTGTAATATTAATATTTTTTAAATGTAGATTTACCTTATAGTCTATATATATGATATTTAATCCGTCATACAAGTAAACAAATAAATCAGTTAAAAACAAATATAAAAAAAAAACAATAAACGGAAACAATCGCCAAAGATTGACAATGTATGCTTTTGTTTTTGGGATTTCAAAATCACGGCAGACGGCACACTAACACATTGATAGCGATCAACTGACCTTACTCAATATGATTTTTGATATTTTATTTGTTCTTTTTTTTTAAATAACTCATTTGAATCTGGTCCAATAATTTTCGTTTGTATCTCAATTTGTAGGTAATTTTTTGAAGAACGATTACACTCAAGGAAAACGACGTAAACAAATTACCTATTACGTAATCAATAATTTTCCGCGATGGTGGGTCTGACCAGACCCACCATCGCAGAGGAAGTGTTAATAAAACTTAAATAAAACCATCATCGTTTTTTACGATAGTTTCTGGACTAGAATAAATAGAATTCCTCCGTGCAACGACAATATACTTTTTAACTGTAAGTATAAAAAAAAATATTTTCACGATCTAATGAGGAAAGATGTTAATATTGACTGAAAAAATTAAATAATTCTCTTATATTTTTGATTGGAACAACACATTTTGGTTTATATGAATAATAACCGGTATTAATTAATAATTACTGACAAATCAGTTTAACTGTAACAGACACATGAGGAATACGCCACGAACCATCTTACAGCACTTTGCACGTGGTGAAAACCAGTTTCGCTATAACATTTTGTTAGCGGCGTCATTAGCTTTATGAGTCTCTTAAGAATAGTTAAAACTTGAGTGTTAACTCCGTCTACCGTTGTGTGACGTTACACGTGTTATTAAGTTTATCCGAAGGGTTTCTAGAAACCTCGATGGTTTATCCCATTCCTCCAGCCTATTGAGTACCAAATAGGGTGAAATTTCACTTTCTCTTTTCTTAAATGATTACACATGAGGAAAATGAAAAAAGATACTCCTGTTTCAATTTATCCCAGGTATAAGTCGTTCGTGGTTATGGCACTGTCTGTTTATAGGACATGGGCAATGAAATTATGAACCTAATTAAATAAATAAAAAATTAAATAAGTCCTTTCTTTTTTTATACTACTACTACTATCATCACGCAGTTTCCCTACAGGAGAGAGCAGAGAGGGCTGAACGCTACACTCGTCTGTCCTGACATACACTCCGCGCTTCCTTCATGTCCATACATCTAGTCATTCGTGCCCTCCAATTACGCGGACTTTTTACACCACCAGATTTAAGGTTGATTAATCTGACCTGCCAAGTTTTTTTCGGTACTCCTCGTTCTTTTCTCCCGCTCACATTTGCCACATATGTTTTCTTAGTCATTCTCTCGTTATCCATTCGCTCCACATGTTCAATACAACTTAAAAGATCTCTTTTAGATTCTTTCAAGATTTGTTTATTCGATTACTTAAATCGCAAACGGTGCACAAATTTCGTTGCGTATTGCGTATTTTTAGCCCCAAATTTATTTGATGATTTGACTTTTAAGAAAAAAACCATTACTGCAAAGGAATGAAAACCGAAAAAAGTAAGGTAACCGCAAAAGTAACAGTTACTCGTCAGTCACATCTCTATTCTTTATTATGAAAACATTTATCAAGGATAATTTTTGTTCGTTTTTCGTAGTAAACTTTTTCAGCCATCCTGTTCAATTGTATTGCTGTATGATTAATTTAATAAAATCAGTAAATAATGTTGTTAATACATTATTGTTAACTTTAAATTTTCTCTGAATATTTTATTTAGATTATTATTATTATTCATTCGATGGACAGGCGTAAATTGGGTAGAAGATTTAACGATAAAAGCTCTTATTAGTGTCTTTAATTCCCACAATATTTAAAGAGAAACAGTTTATCAATAATATTTACTGAGAAGTTAATATTGACTTAACTTGATACAAACGCAATGTAAATATTATTTTAAGTGATTGCTTAAACCCCGAATTTTAACTTAAGTCGTCGACTTATCGGAATGGCGGGTGAATTGAATTTACACAACACGTACATAAGTATTGATTATGTATGTTATATATTGGAATTCGTCAATGTATCTGTTTCTATTGATTACCTATATTTCATGAGAATTTTACTGTTCAAATAAAAAGCACAAGTTTATTTCCATACAGTATTAAAAATTTTAGGGGCGAACCTTGATTAAATTAATGACATATTTCATAAATTTAAATTCTTATTAGATTTTCCTACCAAAAGTAATATTTTACTTTCATTTTTTTTAATATCTATACCCTGTTAACAACATTGTGAGTATGTCCAAATACTTGTTCGAAAATCTGGATCATCTCCAATTATAGGAGTTATTTTTCATATTATTTTTTGACATCTCATCAAAGATGAAGAAGAATATGGAAGTCTGGGTATTAACGGGGCTGACGACCGTCATAGGCTGGTTTAAGTGATCACTTTACACACGTGTAACATTCACCAATTCTACCCATTATTGACAACCACACTACTCAAATTCTTGGAAGTTCTATATATATGAACCAATTTAGAAACCTTGTTCTTGAATCACTAGAATTTCACTAGAGACATCTATTGGTGAGATTTAAAGAAGCTTTTTATCAAGCAGAAACTATTATATTAGTATGTGAGGTCCGAATCCTGGATATAATCACACACATGAGAAACGCCAGAAAATACCATTTTTATTATTTAAGCTTATAATTTGACCAGATAATTTATTTACAACATTTTGAGTGTGTCCAAATACTTGTTCACAAAATCTGGATTATCTCCAATTACAGGAGTTATTTTCATATTATTTTTTAGATGTTAAAAATAATATGAAAATAACTCCTGTAATTGGAGATAATCCAGATTTTGTGAACAAGTATTTGGACACACTCAAAATGTTGTAAGATCTTTTACGTGTTGTTCAATAGATACTCATATTTTGAGATTGTTTAGTTGCTATAAATACTTTTCATATTTTTACATTTTTCTATCAAATGTAAGTGATCCGATGTAATCATAAAATTAGGGAATCTATGGCAATGGTGAGCATAAGATAAATACTAACACTACAAGCAACGTTACTGAATTGTTTGTGTTAATATGCTAGTAATTTATGTACTAAGTATACGTTTTTTTTTAATTAAATGAATTATGTTATGTATGGTAATCATATAAACAAATTGTTCTAATTTTCTTATCGTTACTTTATGGTGCGTACTACGCACGGCACTGCATCGTATAAAAGCAGTGTTACATTGAACGCTTCTAACATGAAAAATCACTTTTATATATTTTGACGCAGAACGATCATTTAAAAAGAAAATTGGTATTTGCCGAGTTAAACTAAAATAACAAATAGATATTAGCACATAGAGATTGCCGAATCAATTTATGTAATTACTTTTATTTTTAAATTAAATATATTAAATATTAACATTAAATTTAATTACATTTTCCTTTTTTCATTATTTGAGGATAGCATTGAAGAGTCGTTATTTTCTCTTGAATTTTAGTTTTATGGTCAGGAGTGCACTTATAAAATCAGCCAATCGTTGTTGTTCTCTTCCATCCCTCCGCCGACCCGCTACCCCCTCTGGGCTCACCGCTCTGGGGATGTGTTAGCAAAATAATTGCGTCGTTATATCCCTACCAGTGCACTGGCCAGACCGGGTGCATCACACGACCAACAGAACGACCACTAGATATAGGAACAGGTGTTCACAAACTTTTTTCTCGATATTTTAGGACAACCACAAATTTAAAAAAAAATTATATTAACTTAAATTGTATACATTTATTTAAAGAACAGTTTTAAACATATGTTAAAATTATTTTTTTGCAGAGACCCACCAAGCCACCTTGTGTGTCTTGTCGGTGGAGTTCTTTTTGCGTACGTTTTTTTTTCTTTTTAACCATTTTAACCTAATATACACACAAAAAAGAGAGAAAAATTAAGAATATAAACTATTTTACAATTTTCATAAAATCAACTCTTGATCATTTACCCATTCCTTTATTTTGCTCGTTCCCTATATTAATATATTATTTTAATATCTTCGAAACTGAGAAAAAATGTAAATCATATACTCATTTCTTTTTTTTACAAGACTGGGTGTATCATACGACCAACATAAAACTACGAGATATAGGAACGACTTTAAACTTTTTGCTGATATTTTTGGACAACCGCGAGCTGTTTCATATATAATATTATTTATTATTTTTTCAAAACATATAACATACACAAGTCATATATATAATATTCCTCATGAGTGATTTCCTTTATAAATTATCTTTAACAATGAGCAACCCTTTTTTAATTACTAAATGTATATTATTTTTTTCCTCAAATATATTTCATAAAAATCGTTTTGATTGACAAAGGTAAAAATATTACTGAATATTAAATCTAATCATACATCACTCAAGTAACCTAACCTAACCTAAATTTTTGACCTTAACCTAACCTTAGCTAATCCAACTAAAATGAACTTGTTTAAAGGAGAAAGAATAACTTATTAATATATAGACTGATACATAATAAGAAAAGCAAATAATAATGAAATGTGATACAAAACTAATATAACATTAACTCACCAAGTCCTGTGGCTCGAAGCCAAACAAAGAATTTAATATTTAACCAAAAAACATGGTTAACTATGCATATTCTTTTATCTAGTTTTTTTTTATGTTTTTAAGTAATATATCGATTTTAGAGTATTTTTTCTATTTATTTTTTGTCCACTTTTTCATAAATACACAAATACTTCATTTCTATAAGTGGAAAAAAAATAATTTCATTAATTGATTCGACAGTCACTTTGTGGTCAAATCTATCCATTTTTAATGAATGTTTTACTTAGTATATACCACTTTTTCTTAAAATCTACTATAACACGTGTTTTAATGCATTCCGCATCATGAATGAAAAATGATGCGGAATGCATCGAAACACGTGTCACAGTGGATTTTAAGAAATAGTGGTATATACTTAGTAAAACATTAATGAGAAATGGAAAAAAAAACTTATGAATTGAAATTCGTTTGTAATTGTTGGTTGTAAATAACAGTCCAAGCAAAACCTGGTTTAAGCAACTCTTCTACAATCTTTTCATTTCCATTCTAACTCTACAATCCTATTTTTTTATTGATATTCATTTTTTACGCCTGATATAACATACATAAACATTTTAAAAATAAAAACGGCATTTGAATCACATAGCTAAAATGTTTTCGATCTATGGCAGTCAGACAAAGACAGAAATACAATGACAAGGGAAAATATAATCATAAAAAATGAAATGAGAATGTATGGGTAAAAAGCTTTTGCAGCACTTTCAGTGCTCAGTACTTCAACCATATATTCCGTAACTTACGAGTTTCATCAAAAATGTGAATGGTATCCATCCATTGACAGAGACATTAAAACAAATTACTGACTTAATAGCACAATAACACGATTACTTAAAAACATAGTAAAATACTGTCGAGATTTTATTACAATATTTAGATACTGACATTTCTTGGTGGAAAGGCATTAAATATAATAAAACAACTATTTAGCTTCTTCCACTTTTATTTTATTTGACCAATGATTGATGATGTCTAAAACGATGAAATCTGGCAAGTGAATGAATTAAATAAATAAGGGAAAAACTTTTTTTGTCTTTTTCTTTTGTTTTGTATGGGCATACTCACAATTGCTTTAACAAATACAATGTAACGAAAAGTGCATAAATATTAGTTTGGGCGGTCTTCGCCCTCTTTATTCTTCCTATATGCAGTTAAAACCATATTTTCCAGTGCCTAAAACCCCAAAACGAATTTTCAATGCGAATTTATGTCAGTTCCTATCGTGAATTTTCTATTTTTATTTGTTTAAGTCAATTTAAAATTGACTTCACCTAAATCATAATAAGATTTTTTTAACCAAGTATGTGTTAAACTTGTCAAAATTTAAGATTATGACTTCTTTAATCATTAATGTGCATATTTCATGTAAATAAAGACATGGTTATCATGCAATTATTTATTTACCTCTATTTATATGTAACCCTCTATTTATACCTGACTAATACTCGACAAAAAATAAATTTGATTCTCTCAATACATCCAACATTGACAGGCATCAAAACACACTTGGGGGGGGGAAGGAAACGACAGTTCATCACTTTTTATCAAATGAATATAGACTAACATTTTGTAGATGCGTTAAATTGAATTTTGTTATTTTAAATTTAACCGTTAAACATGATTAAAAAGTAAAGAAGGTTTAATATTTAACAGCATATCAGACATTTGTGTCTTAACTAAAGCGTTTTTAACTATTAGATATCTTTAAAATTTAAAAAAAATATCTATCGAAAACCTTTCACAAATTCCTGCATGATCTGTAAAATTAAAAAGGAATACAAACTTTTCCAAAAGGTAATAAAACTCCCGACCAAAATATATAAATCTGTATTTTTTCGACATAAAATTTTTGTTCATAAATATAAAGGCAAATTTGTTTACGACTTGGTCATAAAGTCTCCGGATTTATAGGAGACTCAGATGATAACGTTTATTGAGTTTTTTTTTCCCCGAAATACATATATACAAACGTACATATACGTGCCCATGTCCAGAATCCGTTCAAGAGATAAACATTTTCATTAATTGATTCGGCAGTCACTTTCTTGTTAAATCCATTTTTAATAAATGTTTTAAAATCTACTGTGACACGTGTTTTGATGTATCATTTTCAAACACCGTATTTGAAAATGTTTATACGTTCGTCATACGGTGTTTGAAAATGATGCGGAATGCATCGAAACACGCGTCACATAAGTATTTGCTAAGTAAAACATTAATTAAAAATTTATATATTCAAGTACACAAAATGTACCTACGTATCACTTACGAACTCTTTTTTTATTTTTTTTATTTTTCCCTTTACAAATATGTACAAGGGTTATTTAAATTAATAAAACAGTAACAAAAAATAAAAATACAATTATAACTTTCAGGTAACGATATATTCTGATAAAGCTGATCCGACGAAGTTATAGAATTTCCAGCATCCGACAGTGGATCCTTCCTCCCTGTTTTCTCTGCAACCCCATCTCATATTTCATTAAGTCTTCTGATTATTTTTGACATAATCGCAAGATACGATGCTACTTTAAATAATAGGTTCTTATATTATTATTTAATTTGTTTATTTATTTTGAAATTTCAACACAGATGAAGAAGAATATGGAAGTCTGGGCATTTACATTTCATAACACCAATAGATGTTTTTAGTAAAATTTTATTGATTCAAGCACTATGTTTTGAAATTGAACCAAATAAACAGAAGTTCCAGAAATTTTAGATGTGTGGTTGCCAATCATGGGTTATATTGGTGAATGTCACACGTGTGTACATAAGTGATTACTTAAACCAGCCCTTAAATGCCCAGACATCCATATTCTTCCTCATCTTTGATGAGATTAAAAAAATAATATGAAAAATAACTCCTTTAATTGGAGATAATCCAGATTTGTGAACAAGTATTTGGACATACTCAAAATATTGTACATATGGTAGGTTCTTATGCTTTAGTGTTACATCCATTCTACTAAGCTGGATTGGCATCCAGAGATCCAGAAATTGGCATCCAGAGATCCTCTTATGCATTCCAATTCCAACTCATATAATTCTCTTCTGAATATGTGGCACCGCCACATCAAGTGAGGCACATCTTGTATCATTTTGTTACCACAAACACAACCGGATGCTTCTTTTTTTACAACGTCAATTCGCTCACTCCTTTCAAGAACGTCATAAATCAAAAAAACTTGATTTTTTAGGAGAACGTTTTTAAAGTTAAAAATATAACACAATGAATTAAAAATAAATAACAAGCCACTTATAGAACTTTTTACTGTGCAACAGATTTTTTAGGTAAAGTCTGGAGGTTCTTACTCCATTTGAAAAATATTTAGGATATTTAAAAAAATAAACAATACCTTTTCTTCAAAATACAAAATCAACACTTTTTGCCCTGTAGCCGATAAAGATTAATTTAAAAATATGCCGCTATTGCTGGGATATAGTACATTTTCTGGGCATTCCGAAAACATGCAAAACTGAAAAATTACAATTTTTGATTTATGACGTTCTTGAAAGGAGTGAGCGAATTAAACCAAACGTTAGCAAATAAATATTTTAAAATTTTAATTTTTAAAAGCATTCAAAAAATATTTTTAATTCACAGTGCACGTGAAAGTTTCCTAGCTGAATCTGTAAAGTATTTTGTCATATTGTAGGAGGGATGGTAGTTAAAAACTTACAAAGTAAAAAAGTATCATGTGTTCTGTGAAAAGTGTAGTCAAGAAAAATTAACGAGTCAAATAATTATTCTTCTTTGAAGTCGCGCCTTCAGAATTGCATCCAGATGAAAGTTCTAGCGAGAACTTTAATTCTTATTAATTATAACTTTCTGGCTCCGAAGTTTTTCACTTAACTCTGAAATATTCTCGAAATATATTTTCTTTTCCATAATAGCTGGAAACTTTTCTCGACATAAGATAAATTGTTGATTGTTTATTTTTTTATTATCTTACGCTCCGACACGAGTAAAGAAAATACTTTTTCTTCATGTCAAATGTAATTATATGTTTTATGCAGAGAATTTTAAGGATACGTTTTAATTCATTTTTTTGACCGTTAAGTTATAGTAACAATAGCATAACTGAAGCGCAGGACTAAATGCCTTGGTTTTTTTGGATTAATGGTCAGCATAAAATTTCTGCAATTGGATGCAGTGCTTAATACACCATAGGGTGAGGATGACGATATCTTCTTTCTGACGAAGTCTTAATACTAGTACCATATCGCTCACTTCTTTCAACAACGTCATATATAAAAAATAGCCAATTTTCAGTTGTTCCTATTTTCGAAATTCCCAAAAAATGTAGTATTTCCCAGCAAAAGCGGCATATTTTTAACTTAATATTTACCCGCTACAGGGTACAATGTGTCGTTTTTGCATTTTGAAGAAAAGGTATTGTTCAATTGTTTTTTTTAAAATAAACTAAATATTTTTCAAATGGAGAAAAAACCTTCAGGTTTTAGCTAAAAAGATCTGTTGTACAGTTAAAAGTTCAGCAAGTGGCTTGATATTTATTTTAATACATTTTATTTTATTTTTAAACTTTAAAAACCATCTCCTCAAAAATCTTTTGATTTATGACGTTGTTGAAAGGAGTGACAGTAATGTCTAAGGTATTTGTACATGTATCTAAACAATTTATTTTAAATTTAAAATGAGGTATACCCATAATTAAAACGATAGATACAAGCATCTTAAATTAAAGTTTTTTAAAAATAATGAGCAATAATAACTTTTAAATACTTTAAAATAGTTAAGGCAGCAACTTGAAGAGATTTCAAGATCTCATCTACTGCTTGTACATCAGTGACTACATCCATTCTGCAATGACTCCATCCACAGCAGATACAACATAGTATTTATTAGAAGGGTGCGTTCCATACTTTGCAATATTCGGAGTCGCAACAACTCGACTTTATATTTGTTCTTAACAAAATTACCTTTTCAGTTAAGACATTTGTATGAAAATTCAACAATCTAACAACCCTCTTTGAGAAGAAGATATAAAAACATTAAAATATATTTGTCAATGTTTTACATGGTACCACTATTTCTCAAAATATATTGTGACACGTATTTCCATGCATTCCGCATCGTTTTCAAACACCGGTTCAAACATCCAGTATTTAAAAATGATACAAAATGCATCAAAACACGTGTCACAATAGATTTTATGGAACTTTTTGGAAAACTTTGATTAAAAATAGATAGATTTTACTATAATGTGCCAAATCAATCAATAAAATATTAATATATATAAATATATATTTTTTTTAATTTATATCAAATCTTTGACTTTGGTAATTGATGCATAAGTTGTACCATAATGCCAACGATATATCAAAAGTATGTATGTGTAAAAAAGTATTAGTCTATTTTTTTACATTCCCAAACGTGTACTAAGCATTGAGTATTAATTAATATTAATGAGTAATTCTCGCAAAGTAATTTCAAGTTTCGGATACGGGGCCCCTCGTGGTCCAAGTTGTCGGAGAAATAATTTAATCACATTTAATCGAACTTAGTGTAATTATTTCCAGGCCTGTTATTTTGCCCTAATTGTTGCCCGACGTAAAGGCTTCCAGCATCTTTAGTGCCTACCCTGAAACTAAACCATATGGTTATGCGGTTACGCTGATAACCTCATTAGTATGTTGTGAGGGTTGGTTTGACATGAAGTCAATCTGATAAATGTAAGCTTCTCGTTGTTACACATAATCACATTGAAATTTCACGAGCGAAATTAAGTCAAGTTAAACGGATAGAGATGCTTGACTCTGTCATATTAATATGTACCTACTTAAGTTATGGGAATTTCTCACAGACACCGTGGCGTAGTTGGGTAGACGCTCGACTGCGAAACTGGCGTCACGGATTCGATTCCCACCAAGTGCAAAATAAATTCAAGAAAAAATTTATTTTTAATTAGTCTGAGATGTTTGTGACGTATTTTTCACATTTCACTTCCATCAGACAAGTCTCTAAATTTGAGGATTCATCATCATCTTCTAAAGGCAGCGCCTTGTTGTGTCAGCCACTTGTCTCTGTCAGTCGCCATCCTCTTGAGCTGCGAATAGGAGGAGACGTCCATGAGCCGCTTCAAATCCTGGAAGTATGAAGTTCTTGGGCGGCCTCTTGTTCGTTTTCCCAAGATTCTTCCTTCGAAGATGTTGCTAAGAAAGGTTTTTAATTTGAAGATTATTCCTTTTAAAATAAATTGTTGAAATACAAATACACAAATACTTTTGCCATATAATAATACTAGTGTAAGACTACTTCAACTGCTTATGTTTATCCTCACCCAATGGTGCATAGGGCACTGCATCAAATAAATAAAATTTTAAGATGCCTATTAATTATACAAAACCAAGTTTTGCGCTTCAGTTACCAGTCCAAGGTTTTAAAAGCTCTTCCGACCGCATTCACGGATCCGATATAAAAGCATAAAAGTTTTTTGATAAACCTCTCCTATAAAATAATTTTATTCTATGAACTAAGTCGCATTTTTTTTTTTATAAAATATGAAACAAAATTGTATCCCGATTTTAATGTGAATTTGCATTAAATACTCGTAGCTTAGCTGTCACTGTCAATTTAATTAAATACAAGTTTGTAAACCGCCACCAAGTTTCTAGAAATGCTCTAGTCAAGACATTGCAAAGGATTAGGAGTTTGCTACTTCAGTAAGTCAGCTAGATCCGATTCTAACCCGGTTCTGGCCGGTACACAGACGCTTCCACAACCCCGACCACCACAGCAGACAGACATGGAACAGTGCCAAGGCATTTCCAAAAAATGTTCAGTCATCGCATTTCCCACTCACCCAGTCCAGAGTAATATAAAATAAAAATAAGAATGAAAAAATACTTTTTGGAAAGATATATATGTAGTGATTACTCATATTTTTATTTTGTTTTTACCTCATGTTTTTTTATATTACTTCATTTGATATGTTTTCTCATTTTTTTTATATTTTCTCATTTGTTTTTTTTTTTAATATGTTTTTTATGCCTTTTTATTTTAACTATTTATTGTTTTTATATTTTGCCATGTATTAGTTATGGTTATTTTTTTTTAAATCTTTTTTGTAACTAAAAATAATATTTGTGTTCTAGTCTTGTTAACCTGAATCCCATGTCCCAAAATGAGAAATCGAAATTACTTATCAAGAACATTATATTTATGTATGTTATATGTTTGGAAGAATAAATAAACATTTCTCTCTTTGTGTGTAGGTGTCACTGTATCAAAAAATATAGCTATTTATGCACCATTAATGGCTTTTACTCAGTGTAATCATGGTGTAGTGTCCAATATAATGTAAAAAACAATCTAAATGTTGACATAACCCCCCTTTATAAATCGATCAAAAATTTCAAACACATTCGTTGGTATTAAACAAAAACGTTTTGTTTAAGGTTGTAATAGAAAAATGTCAAAAAAGCCCTATTCTAAATTTCAAAAGACAAAATCATTAAAACGTTAACATATCAACGTAAACATCGTTACAAAACTATAAAAAATACATAAAAATTAAATTATCCAAAAGTTTATATTCGTTATGTTATTGTTGTATATCATTACATATTGTGACACCAATCGGGCAAAAGTGTAAATAGTCCTTAAAACGCTTGTCAATGGTGCTATTACACATAAAAAAGAAAACAATAAAGCTATCAATAAGTGAGAATATAAATGTATTTCATGGTCATTAAAATCTTAATTTTTACATATTCAATTATTAACGACAAGATTTATATTTATATCTTCTTCACAACTAATATCAGCATTAGATACAGCATATATTACGTAATGATATGGGCAAAGGTACATTTTAATAGGCATAGTTTTGGTAACTTAATACCCTAACGAAGTCAACTTATTGGCCAATGTTCCTTAAAGATCTCCATGATTACTGACAATATTGGTTTACTTAATTAAGGTTTTTTTTAAATTGAATTAATCAAAAACTTACGTTTTTTAATGGTAATTTAATGTTAAATGTCGTTTCAACTATCATGCATCATATGATTTTATTAGGTTTAAGGTTGTACTTACATTTCTAGGTGGAAATGCTTTTTATGTAATAAAATAACAACTACATTGTTTTTCCACATTTTTTTCCAACGACCGTATTTCGTTGTAACCTACATCATCAATCTGATTCATCATTAGTTTGGTGTTGGTTACGACAAAACCCGGTCACTGATCAAATAAAATTTATGTGGAAAAAATATATGGTTATAATTTTATTATTTGTGATTTTACGTTCGTTTTTTCCATTGTATAAATAATGTTTACACTTAATGAACTTTAGACGCTCACATTCTTTATCTCGGGGTTAAGAATTATTAAATTAATTAAATTTGATTGAACAATTTATAAAACAGTTTTTCTAACATTTTTGGGTTCTTGGGGAAAACCTATGGGGGTATTAAATCTCGACCTGGTAGGAAATGTTGCCTCGAAACCTTCGACCCTAAAATTCTTTTCAAACCCAGCTTTGTAAATAACGTTAATACGTTATAAACGTACGTGTCATTAATTATTTAAATCACACCTTTAAAGCACAGAACTCGGGACGTGTAACGAAATTTATAATGGTCGTAATATATAGCGAGGTAGCGGGTAATTATAAGGTAAAACCAAGAAACCATAAAATCTATTTTCTATTTACAAAATGATTCACTGACAAAAACATATATAAAGGTACGAGACCACGCTCCTTTTAACAAACCATCAAGCTCAACGAATTCAGCATTAAAAAAAAAAATTATGCACATTGAAAACATAATAAATAACTGAATGAACGTTCATTAAGCTTATATACACACATATATATCTCTATATAAATATATATATATATATATATATATATATATATATATATATATATATATATATATATATATATATATATATATATATATATATATATATATACATATATGTACATGATTTCATAACATTTGTAATGGTATAAAGTCACTCTAATAATAATTTAATATTACCCTAGATGGGCATCTGAAGCGCATGTATGATCGTACGATTAAGATTATATTGTTTCAATGACACGCAGCGCCCTATGCACCGTTGGGTGTGGATAAAAGTAAGAAGAAGAAGATCACAGCGCTTCTTGTTAGGTAGTGTCTTCGTGATTTCTATTATAATACTTTTTTTTTATAAATATCAAATAAAGATTAATTTATATAATTATTTATAAATAATTTTTAAGTGTAGTTTTCTCTATTAATTTTCTTCATTGAATAAAATTTTATTTATCAAATGATGAAAATTCATAATTATTACGTACGACATCTTTAAAGATAAACAATGAAAAATAAGTAATTTATTAGATATAAAAGAAAGGGTTAAATTAGTGACTGGTTTGTTATTTGAGTAAACTTACTCGTATTTTCTCATCATATCTCTAATAGATTTTCCAAAGGGGTTACTTTTACGGCATAAGTTTTTTATTTGCCTCCAATACTCTATCTCAGTACCCACATATCAATAGCAAAACTTCTCCGGGTCTTTTTTACTACTCACGTATATCAGAAGTATTAAAAACTTGTCCGGAGTTTAATATCCAAGTCTAGGAGCAGTGCGGATTCAGAATAAACAGTTAAAAATGAAAATCACGAATATGAATTTAATTTAATTTAATAAAATTTTATTAATTTTATTACTTTTGTTTTTCTTTGGTTATAATTGACTCGTATAAATCTCTATATTGCAACGCAATCAAGAATAATCTAAAATGGGGTCACATTTTTGCATTCATTTGTTAAGTTTTTATATTTTTACAACATTTTTCGTGTATGTATTCAAATCCTTGTTCACAAGTGTATTCAAATCCTTGTTCACAAGTTTCCCCATCTAGGAATTATTTAATAATAAAACAAAGTGATGAGGCGAATGTGTTTGGTAATATAATCAGAAAAAGTCCCAGGAATACTTAGTATTATCAAGTTTAAATACTTGAAATTGGTTGGGTCAGTCTCGGAATTATCGGCGGGTATGTTTGAAGAAATGCATCAATGTGGGAGAGGCGAAGATTGTTTGCAAAGACAAATTGGTGTGGCGCACTATTTACTTTGCCAACACCTACGGGAAAACGTCGTGATGGTTAGCTAGTAATTAGTGAGGAATTATACATCATAAACCTAATATTTTTCAACAATTTGGGACTAAATTTATATTTGAATCCTTTGCACCATTGAGAATTTATTTTTAAAATAATTAATTACTTCCTTAGTATTGATATTTTACTATCCACAACTTGAATGGTAAAGTAGTAGAATCCTACAGATATAAAAGGACATTATGAAATAATGATGATAGAGCAAAATGATTAAACGAGTAGTAAGGCGCCGGAATCGAGTTGTAGTCAGCAAGTGTTCGCAATATGCGACTCTTGGCGATTATAGTTTTCTATACGTCTTATCTTATTGAAACATTAAATTGAAAACAAAATGCTTTATGACAAAATGAAATCGTTTAAATCTACGACTATATACATAAAAAATGGTTGCATCACAGCCATTCTTTCTTGCATATTCATTAATAGTTTTAATAAGGCATCTCTACACAATAAGATGACCATCATACATATTCATAGGTTGATAACTTGAGATACTCATTTTAGTTGAGCATTATAAAGTGCTCCATATTTACCAATATAGGTACATTTGTCCCGGAAAGATCCTTTATATAGCAGCAGGTATTTTCAATGTTAAATATGAGACACATTAACATACATATCGTTCACTCCTTTCAACAACCTCAAAAATAAAAATAAATTGAATTTTTCAGAAGATCGTTTTTAAAGTTTAAAAATATAATAAAATGTATTAAAAATGAATATCAAGCCACTTATTGAACTTTTTACTGTACAACAGATCTTTTTAGAAAACTTTTTAAATCCTGAATGTTTTTTCTCTATTTGAAGAATATTTAGTTTATTTTAAAAAAATAATTAAGAAATACCTTTTCTTCAAAATACAAAAACAACACTTTCTGCCCTGTAGTGGGTAAATATTAAGTTAAAAATATGCCGCTTTTGCTGGGATAAAGTAAATTTTCTGGGCATTTCGAAAACATGCACAAACAAAAATTGACGATTTTTGATATATAACGTTGTTGAAAGGAGTGAATGATATATGTTAAGCATCGCATGATATTTTAGGTGACCGAAAATACTTAACAATATTTATGTCAAGATAACTTTGGTAAGAAAAATCATTTTTGAAGTCTCAATAATGCGTTTTTAATAACAAACGAAAGATTTTTTTAAAAAAAACATATTTTAATTAATTTACTCACGGTAGCTTGTGACGATGTGAGTGCAAATGTGTGACACCCATGATTCCTATTTATCGCTGCCCTTCTTCTTTTTCTCTTAGCTTTCTACTCTACCTGCATATTTTCCCGCGTAACATAACAGTTTTATCCTTCCCGTGATGTTGCACAATATAAATCCTGTGTAATAAATTCTACGTCTTGATCCAAAAATCAAATAGCAGGACTTTGTTTTTATAAAAATAACGATCAAATGAATGCAGAGTCGATCCTATGCGTTGCATTGTGCACCATTAAAATCGACAGGATTTAATAAATCTAATGTTTTCAATAATTTGACCGTTTATGACCCTACTTTACTACCTAAATAAAGGAAACCATCACATAGGACTGATTCATGCAGAACTTGTGAATAATGATTTTTTTATCCTCCAAGAAAGGGATGAACACGGGTTGTATGAATTATATATAATCAAGTGTAATATAATAATATGCAAAATTTCGCTTTGTTAAACTTTAGATACCCAACTCTGAGTATAAAATAAACAAAAAACCTTACTTTCCAGCTTTTATAAGCTAATAAGCAACCACTATACTTCCGGTCTAAGAGCAATATCCGCTTCGTCGCATTAAAGTACGTGCATATTGGATCTTTAAGTGAACGTACTAACATCTAGATTAAAACTCGTGACCTCGAAAAAGGGTTGTGCTAATTGTGTGTTGCTAGATTTTCCACATAGTGATACGTCAACCCTTTTGAAATAGTCTGGCGACAAGGGATGGTAGGAGACAGGAGTCTGCCCAGTGAGAACTAGGAACGCAATATAGTAAACGATTACTCGTCGCATTATTCTCCTTGATTGAAATCGGCTTTTCCGAGAAAGAAAAATATCACGAAAAGATCTCTCTAAAGACATTCCACAAAGCATTACTTATATTAATATATCCAGATTCTAAGATGCTCGTCTTTGTCAATGCTCTTCACTATATAATATCCACAGGGATGTATTTTAATGAAATCTTAGTTTTTTCATAAAAAAATAATATTCATAGTTTTTGTCAATGAATGGTATATTTATTTATTTATTTTAACCGCTTATGGGCTTTTACAGAAACGGTGATAGAAGTGACAACATACAATCATGCTATCCACCATGAACAGTGCCAAGTTTTGTGTTAGCTTCTGTTAAATTCAACAGATGGCGCTGCAATTGCGGTTTAAAAAATGTTACCAGTCAAAAAATGCAAGGTTGTGTCAAAATTTCAAATAAAGCGGTGTATATTTTAGAAATAAAAGATTTTGATATATGAATGTATTTGTGTGTGTTTTTTATGTAATGTTCTTAGTCAACTTAATTTAACATTCAACTAGTGATATTGAACAAAAAAGAAGTTATATAGATCTTTTGTTGGTATGGATATAAATTGAAAAAAATATATACCTAGAAATTACCTTAGCTGATATTTACAAAAAAAAATATTAGCGAAGAATTAAATATGTTGAAAAAAAACATTTAGCGTGAACTTGCAAATATAGAGAGAAAATGAAAATTAAATTAAGAAAATTAAAAAAGTAAAGCAAAATTAAATAATAATGATAATGATAATCTTAGCATGAGAACAGAATTGAAGCGACGAAATTAATAATGTTCATAATATATACTTTTCATTAATCTCTGTATGCTACACATTCCCCTTCTCGGCATTCTCTGCAAACATCGTATTCGTTTCCTTTATCCAACCCAAATAGATAGCAGCATCCGGTTCTCCGTTCAACCCCCATACAGGGTTATCTGGAGAAGGGTTAAGTAATATCGCACCTCATAACACTATATTACCGCAGATACACATCTCCCACCGCCCGAGTACAATGGCTCGGTGTTTATACGTCTGTGCCCTTATTTCACGGGACGCTTCGATCCCGCTCCAGTCATAAGCCTCCAAACTATCACTTTGTAGTCTCTTTCATTCCCTTGTTCATTACATTTTGTGTCTCAACTTTCTATTGGATTTCACCTGAAGATGGCTTTAACATATCTTTATCCGAGGCAGCTCTTTACTTGGATACTGTATGAAGTGGTTTGCAAACATTTTTGCTTTGATATTATCCTTACGTTTCCAAATATATACAATGATTTGAAATAACAAACATTATAAAATTCAATTGATAGAATTTGAAGTAGAAATGACTTTTCGTTCAAACTAAGGCACGATTCACGCCGGAAACGAATTACGAACTAAGAAGAAAACTCAAATGGTAATTGTTCCGTCAATTTTAATCCGATTAAAAAGTAACAAACTAGGTTTAAAATAAAGTAAAATATCACAAATTATGCAATCAGGAATATTTTTAACAAAATTGCAATTTTTCATAGTTTCATTATCGTGTATGTAAGTAATTATTTTCGATATTCTCTAACATATTATAATTATTTTTTTGAAAAATCGGAAGTCACACAAATAAATATATATTGTATTACTTTCACATTAACTTAAGTGAGTCGTATTAATAAGAGGAATCAAGTTGTGGCAGATTGAGGTCGAATCTAAATCATATTACAGTCTGTAACACTGATCTCGATACTACTACTCTATATAAAATTGTGCTCAAAAGATATGAACATATATAAGAGCTTAAAATTTGATTTATAAAATTATTATAAAAAAATACACATTTTTCAGACAACAATGAAAACTGACGCAGACGCCTTTCACGGAAAACAAAACGACGTCTCCTACGTATAAAAAAAGTCATAAATCAACAAATTAGATTTTTTATGTATTTTGTATGTTATTATAATTTTATTTTTTAACGCAAAATATACGTACCTACATCCAACTCAGTGGGTATTTTAGATAAAAAAAATGTTTTAATAGTTTTTCTGTAACATTGTATTTTTGGGCCATGAACGTATACTTAAGAGTGATCTATAAGCTAAAACAAGGGTTAAAACAAAATAAAAACATTCGTTTAGTCTTAATTTTTAAATAAACGTAATCGGCCACGGTTTGCTATGGCCTTAGTCTGTTCAGATGAAAAACAAAAAAAAATGATACACGCATATTTTAATGACACCTTGTGTCAAAATTTCAAAGGAGTCGGTAGATAACTTTAAGAGATTTCAGATATTAACCAAACTAACATTAAAATTTTTATTTACAAAGATTAAGCAAAAAATATAGACATGATTTAAAGAATTCTCAATTTTCTTTTATATATTTAACAAAATAAGAAACTATTGAAAGAAAAAAATTAAAAAGTACTATAAGGTCTATAACCTTAACTATGTTCGTGTAGATATAATAAACATTTATACTTTGTACACATACAAACGTCGTTTTTTTTTCAATGTGACATATAACTACTCAATATAATATTTGACATTGAGTAAAAGGTATAATAGCAAAATATTTAATATTGGGACTTAAAAATTCAGCCCTCAGTGCTTTCAATTCTGCGTAAATTTTCTAAGAAAAACGTTTCGGTCGCATATATTTACATGGAAGAGTGCTTTTATTTGAAAAAAGATATTGCGGACCATAGGAATTATCCTTAATAATTTAGTGGGTTAACGGTAATATTATTTATTTAAAGAAAGGTTAGGACGTTTTGTAAAGAGACCTTTTTAAGGATCAAATTTCGGAATTATATTTTAATTTAAAATGAATTAATTTATATTCATGTGGCATTCTTTATTTATTTTATAGAAGCACCCGCTTTACTGAGCATACAAATCAGATCTTACAATTATATTAATTAAATAATGTTTCAATTTTCATTTTGACACTTCATGATTTGGTACTTATGATTTATTAAACTTTGGTAATAGATGAATATGTTTTTATTAGTTTATATATAAAAAGAAAACCCAAAGGTTAAAAAAACATTTTTATAATGGTAAATTGTACGTATATAATTTTTCCTATAAATATAATAAAACATTCTGAATTTGAGCTTATGTGGTATACTTATTAGTAATAATGGTATGTTTATGTATTTTTTTCGAACGGTGCTGTTTTACATACCAATATCTTCCGATATGAGTTTATACAATAAATTAGCGTTAGACACAACACGATTTTTGTTCAACACAAGGTGGCGTGCCATAATAGGCACGACTCCCCTGGAGACTAAAGGATGATAAGCGTCTGACGGTGCGTGCTGAACTAAATTAAGCAGACACGTAGCAACAAGCCAACACAAAAGCTAATGACCTCACCAAAAAGCATCCAGATAAAGCACCTTTATGTCATGTTCGATTGTACTCGGCTTCAACCCTTATCATTAGTGCTAAGTTTTGCTTGCCTGTTATGTAGCGTAGATTATAATGTCCCTTTTCTAATATGAAAGAAGAATTAACATAGAACAGAAAAGATATATTAAGATGTATAAATAATCAAATAAACCAATCGGAGATTTTGAAACTTTTGAGTAAGAGCTTTATTTAATGCTGTTACCGTAAGTCGTGGCGACGACGTTGTAGTATGAACTTTAAGACAAGGTTTGGGTAATTAGGTGAGGCGTGCAGTAGCGAAGATAAGATGAGCCTACGTGGTAGGTTGTATAAAAGGGTTGAGGATAACAAAAGTAGGAGTGTAAAAATTGGCATCAAGCAAAAATGTCTCAATTCGTTAGGCGTGAATTTTCGCGAGCTTTTAGTAGATTAAACATGTTGACGCCGCTCAGAGGGCAATACCATTATTACTGTCTCGAACCGGGATGAACTTTAACGGACGGGCTATTGTTCCTGGGTAGCCTACGAGCATATTAATAGGCATGCATCTTTCATCCCACCTCATCGTACATCTTCTTCCTTCATACATCTTGTTCATCCCGTCCAAGGCCAGCTTCTCCGCGTGGAAGTGCCGACTCACATTGGTGATTTTCGTCTTTGGACTATTAATATAATATGTATCTTCTCTCTTATTTATTCATTTATCACTTCGTTCATGTGCTACGTTTAGAAATGTACCTTGAAATAAAAAATCCTGTTAAATTGTATGCACTACTCGACATGAAAATGCTACGTGCATGATTTTTATGTTTTCTTACAAAGATATTTTATTTTTAAACTATGAAACATATGTATATATCCTTACGGTTTAATTTTCAGCCTTTTTAAATGTGTTTTTAATATTTCCATTATCTTGTTAAAAATATTAATATCATAGCAGGGTGTGGAGACAATTAAAATTCAAACGGCATATTTTTCAACCTTTTTTTCTATTGAGTTGAAAGTAATCACACTTATAAATTATAAAATAATAAGGTTACGTAAAAAAATCAACACGTATCGTATAAAAAAATACACTAACTATTAGTATAATACCTAATTAACCAATTCCTAATTTGTATTAAACAGAAAATTGTATTGTAAAATAATTATCTTTTTTATGGGTGGGTTTGTAAGTGTTTTCATTTTTATGATTAGGAGAAATTTAATAAGAACAAACCAAAAAAATAAAGAATCGTTTTATGTCGTAAATTAGGTATAGTAAATAAATATTTTATCTTAGTATCTACAAGCATTAGAGTTTAAAATCGTTTTGGAGAGCCAAACCGTTATTAAAATAACATTTTTTATACAAACGTAATGTGTAGTTTACAAATTAAAGTAAATTTCTGTTACAATACGAAAATAAATTAAAAAAATTACTTGGAGCGTACAGTCGTTCTATGAAATCAATATAAAGAGAAAAGCTTATCAGATTTATTTTGTCCTCTGAATAGAATTGAGAGTCGTCTTCTTGTTTGTCACCTGCTTCCCAATTCCGTTTATTCTACCTACGGACCCGTTTGACATGTTGAGAAATGCAATCTGTTCGTATGACAGAACTTGTTAAAACTACTGCAAACGGGACATTGGTAACATAATGCGAACAAAATGAGTTTTGAAACAACTTTAAAGTACAGTTATTTACTGAAATGCAAAGAATAAGTAATAAATATTTATTTCCATTTTAACATATAAACTAATTCGACTGTTGCAATGTCGTTTGATATGCAAATCAAATTATACACAATAGATTTTATGCGCAATATTACAATCAAAATATTTGCACAAAATTTGCGTATTAGGTATATGAATGCATTGATATTTAAATTTTGTAGTGATATAGCCGTATATTGATACGCTAATTAATTCACTTTCAACTGAAAAAAAAATACGTTCAATAATATGGTAATTAACGAAATCCATTAGAATGATCATTCACTCACTTAGAGATGGTGATAGATGAAATCCATAGAATGACCATAAGTTCACTTGGAAAGAAAATAAGCTCCTTGAGATGTCTGGAAATTGCAGGCCCTTCCATAATTTTAATTTTTAAATATTATCTGTTTTGACATTTATGTTTATTTCAACCAAGAATAAATTCCCTGTTTTCCAGAATGCCAGAGATTTTTCTCTGGCAACCCGGGATTTTCAGGATTGGAAAGGAATCATTTATGTATATATTTGATATTTTTAATGCCAAATAACAAACAGCACAAACATACATTACCAATGAAAAATTATAAAAATATTTTAGTGTACGATCGAAACGCGATGCTGATATTGAATTTATAGAATTTTGATAATGCTCTCTATGAAATGTAATAAATTACAAAATGTAATATCAACATACATATTTTAATGATTAAAGAAAACACTTCGTTTTTTACCACTTGAGTTTTATTATAGACTACATGTTTCAGAAGTTAAACTTCATCATTCAGGTCTGTTTAGTAACTAAAATATTATTTTATATTATTTTAGTTATTATACAGACCTGAATGATGGAAGTTTAACTTCTGAAACATGTAGTCTATAATAAAACTCAAGTGGTAAAAAATGAAGTGTTTTCTTTAATCATTGTAACATGTCTTACCACAAAGTTAATGCCGAAACAATAAATAAAATACTTATTTTAAATTTCGTATTTGATATAAATTTTTAAAGATTATTTCATTTTTTTATCCAAAGGTGTACAAAAAGTTGTTGGGTGTTGAGATCTTATGTTGGATTTCAAGTGTGATATTTTAGAGTTGTCAAAAAATATGTTATTTTTCGTTTTCCGCAAATAAATTTCTTCTAACCCAGCAAAAATTTTACTGGAATGATCTTGCAATTTAATTAAAAAACCCAAACCCATTTTTTTTTGTGAAAACCCCATTTTTCTACACCGGATATAGGCTATTTTTAGTAGCTGCGGTTCCGGAGTAAATGCTAAAGATTACCAAAAAATCCCCGGGAAAAAAGAGGAAATTAGGATTCTTTAACACGTCTGAACTCCATTTTTCTCAGTCAGAGTTGCCATAAAAAATAGAGGAACGAGGCGACCATCGGGAGACGCGCGTGTGGCAACCCCAAGGACTCGTCATCTTTTTACAATTGGTGTGTATTTTCTATACTTTAATATTATTGGAGTCAATCAAAGGAAATATTTTTTTTTTATCCGTTAGAAAAAGTACCAACTCATCTTTTGCGTTAATGTCTAAAAAGTTTTTTTTAATACTTAATTTACGTAAATAAATTCATATACGAATATCATACGTAAAATATATTTCATTACCCTTTTGATACATACCTTACAAAGCGGAGTATATTTAATTTTTAAATATTAAATTCAAACACTGATTTTATGAGTCTACTAAATTGTATTTTTTTTTGTTAAAAACCCAAAAAAACTTAAATTGTTTCGCCTCGTTATATCATTTTCAAACTAATGTGTGTTTCAATCAAACAGATTAGTTTAAACATGCCATAACTAGGCGAAACAAATGTCACATTTTTTATGTGATTTTAACAATTAAATACAATTTGGCAGACTAAGAAATAAGTGTTTAATTTTAATATATTTAATGTATAAATTACAATTGAGTTTTACTTATTAAATGCCAAATCTTTAAATCAGTAGTGTTTATTGAAAGTGAGTTTTATATACTTTTATAATTCTTGAAATTATTTACTTTAGTTTGAATTGTGGATTTCTTTTAATGTCTTTTTTACTCCAAATTGAAAAAAAAAATGTACACAACACCTTTTTTTCGATAATAATAGTCAACACGCTCAGTTACCGTTCTGGAGGTTCTGGGTTCGATTCCCAGAGGGGTGTCAAAAATTTTTGATGATGTTTACACTCCAATATTTATTCAATATTACCCTGGACTGATACCTTAAGCGGAGGGCTGATCACCTTTCCTTCATGTGTTAACGATCAAGACAGTACTGCGTTTTTATGATGCAGTGCCTTATACACCATTGGGATGCGAATAAGGGTTTGAAGAAGATTTAGAAAAATACTTATACCAATTGAACGCAAGAACCCTTTATTTTATATTTACTCTCTCAATTTTTTACACCCTTGAATTTCGTCTCCACGAGTATATATAGATGACAAATGACAAATGATCCTAAAGGGAGGCAGGCCGATGACAGAGACGTTAGTACCTAAATGGATGTACTCATAGTTGGACGTTACTACAAGATGGATAGAGCGAGAGCAATGTGAGAGGAAGAGGGATTGTCCGAAGTAATGCGGTGAATGAATTTTAAGTAAGGCGGAAATAGAAAATATGTTAGAAGGAATGAGGTTTCCCTTTCAATGTGAAGAATTTCAATGTTTTTTGTTTGAAGAACGAATTTTATTTAGAATATGTTTTTTTCAAATATTTTTTTACAATTGAAAGTACCTACCTATGGTCGATGCTTGTGAAATTCATCTTTCAAGTGCAATTTTTAATTTTGATTTTAATTTAAAGCAAATATTGTTAAAAAAGGCGATACCAAATATTATTTATTGTAACTGCAGACAGTTGCTAGAATTCCATATTGAATTGTTGGGTAATATGATACGTTGTGTTTGATAATGTCCTAAGAAGACGAAACGCGTCACGTATTAAAATATACATAAATAAATGTATAATTCAATCCAACAAAAACCGTGTTTTATTTTGGATATATTACCCAACCAAAAAATAAAGTGAAAAGACAGATACCATTACGGAATTAGGTAGATGATCGACTGCGCAACTTACGGCGCGGACGCGAGTTCGATTCCCACAAGCTGCAAAGAGAATCCAATAAAGATTTGTTTTCAATCGACCCGGGTGTTTGGCTGTATTTACACATACCTACCATTGCCATTCATTATTTTAATAGAACTTCTTCTAACATTTATCCACACTCACTGGTCCATAGGGTAATGCACCGTATTGATGCAGTATTATCTCGATTGTTTCTTTAATGAAGGCAAGGTGAACACTGTTGATTTTCAATTCGGGATAAATATTAGTGTTTTTCTTTGTAATATTTTTTCAAACCCTTAATCGCACCAAAACGTCCATAGGGCTCTGCATCGTATTTACGCAGTGTTATCTTTATCGTTACTTACATGAAGGCAAGTTGATCACTTCTGCGCTTCAGGGACTTGTCCAATGTAATAATAAATAAATTTTAGAGTGTAAAATCACTTTTATTTATTTTAACATTGGATCGGGTATCCGGTATCCAGATTTAATATTTATTTTGACCGATCCTTGGGAATCGAACCCGAGATCTCCAGCACGGTAGCTAATCACTCTTACCATTACACACGGAGGCAAAGGTAGGTAATATATATTAAATACCCACTGATAATCAAATAGTAAGTGGAATCTTCCTACAAAAGTAACCAATGGGCGCAGATAAGTGTGAGAAGAAGAAGAGTTCGACAGGAAGTGATTCAAATCAAAGTGATGTCTAGAAAACAGATTGAAAAACGAAACTTGAATAAGCTCTCTGTTTGTTTTGTGAAAAACAAACTGAAGCGTTTCTCATTGCGGTTGGCAAACAAAAATATCAGATATTTGTGCTCATTGAATCGTTGTTTACTATGAAAATAAAACGGCAGCTGTCTACTTCATATTATTCATTTCCGAATTATTTTATCATCCCCAATTGGGCTTTATTTTTACTAAGGGGAAATTTGACAATATTCAATTCAATCTTTTATAAATTATTTGATGAATTTAAATTTTTTATGATTATTAGTGTTTATTATTATGCATAATATGAACTCATTTCACCTTTTACTTTTCGCAACAAGAACAAACTTTTAACATACAATAAAATAAAGACTTTATATAATAAAGAACGTCATAAATAAAATAAAAACGTCGATTTTCAGTTATGCATGTTTTCGGAATGCCCAGAAAATTTACTATATCCCATCAAAAGTGGCATATTTTTAACTTCATAATTAACCGCTACATGTTAGAAAGTGTTGTTTTTGCATTTTGAAGAAAGGGTATTGTTTAATTATTTTTTTAAATTTACTAAATATTTTTCAAATGGAGAAAAAACCTTCAGGTTTTACCTAAAAAGATTTATTACACAGTAAAAAGTTCTATAAGTGGCTTGATATTTATTTTTAATACGTTGTATTATATTATTTAACTTTAAAAACGTTCTCCTGAAAAATCAAGTTTTTTGATTTTTGACGTTCTTGAAAGGAGTGAGCGATATGTAATTTTATCCACATTTATGTAATATTACCAGTGATTGGATTTCGACATCAGGCGGATGATGTTGGTAACAACAAAACCCGGTCACCGCTTACACTTAAGTTAAATAAACGTTTAAAAAAATATATCTTGTTATTATTTTTTGAAATACAATTCTATCAAGAAATATCAACACAAAACGTAAAAATTTAAAGATATTTTGTGGAAGAAAGCTTTTATTATTTCTGTAATTGGTCCACCTTTATAGTGAAGTGGTATTAAACTACTTTGCGGGTGATCTCAATTCCTTGGCATTCAAAAGGTGTTTTCTTTTACTATTATATTTATTTTATCTTACCCTGGGCTGTCACCTGAAGCGCAGGATTAAAGCACACCTTAAATTTATATATGTGACCATCAACATAACATTGTATCAATTTGATACAGTCCTGTATATACTGTGATAAGGATCGGTAGAATCAATCACGGGCGGTGGTATCATACATGATAAAAATAGTGAAGGACATCGGTGCCATAAACCAAGCTAGGACGCAAAATGCCAAACCCTCTTCTAGTTGAACGGAAGGTCTATTGACGACAGTCAACAGTCTGTCTTCTCCTGAGGAGTTTTACGTGGTTTCCGAAAGAAAACTGAGAAGCAATGAGCAAATGCTGAGAAGTTTATGATTTTCCCACGCTAGAATATCCCTCCTGTTCTCAACACATATGTTTTAAAATGAAAGATGTTTTTAGATAGAAGCAACAAAAAATACTTATTATTTTTGACATCTCATTTTTGACATTTGATTTTTCAGACATTTGATTTTTTGAAAAAGATGATTAAAAAGATGAAAATCTGGGCATTTGCGGGGCTTACGTCATAGGCTGGTTTATGTGATCACAACATTGTTTATGTAACATTCACCAATTCTACCAATGATTGACAACCGCACTACTATTTATTTATATATACATATATATATATATATATATATATATATATATATATATATATATATATATATATATATATATATATATATATATATATATATATATATATATATATATATATATATATATATATATATATATATATATATATATATATATATATATATATATATATATATATATATATATATATATATATATATATATATATATATATATATATATATATATATATATATATATATATATATATATATATATTTATATATATAAATATATATATATATATATATATATATATATATATATATATATATATATATATATATATGTAAATATATATATATATATATATATATATATATATATATATATATATATATATATATATATATATATATATATATATATATATATATATATATATATATATGACCCAATTTCAAAACATTGTACTTGAATCACTAGAATTTCTCTAGAGACATATATTGGCGAGATGAAGAAGCTTTTTTATTGAGGAGAAACTCTTTCATTTGTATTTCTAATTTATATTTGTTGAGATGTAAAAAAATAATACGAAAAATAACTTTTATAATTGGGGATAATCCAGATTTGTGAACAAGTATTTGGAAACACTCAAAATGTTGTAAAAATTAACTTAATGGTCTATAAACCTTGTACATAATAAGCAACGTAAAAAATAAATGCAACTCCCATCTTAAAAAAAAATAGAAAAGAAAATACAAAGACAGGGTTAAAGAAATCCAATGAATATTATTTGTAATACCTTGTATTTATAGAACAAAATAATATTTACAATATACCAAATGAATACCAAAGGGTCCAAGGGGTGAGAACATCCGTAGTATATTTCGTAGTTGAGTTTGGTATTATATTCTCAACTGGGGATATTTGACATTGACGTGTGACTGAAAATGAGGCCCTGACACGCGGTAACAAGATTGGAGTATTTGATGGATGTTGTGTCAGGTGACCGATTTCATCAACAACGAGGCATCTTCACAATCACATCGGTCGGCGGAGGGTAACTTTGTTTAGGCAATTACGTTTCCATCATCTGACTGGAATGTACCGGTACATCGTTTACACGTGTTGGTCAATCTGTACTTCTGTTGATGAGAAATACTCATTTCATTGGTTTTCAACCAAACCTATTTAGTACCTGAACCAAACCTGTTAGTACGAAATTAGACAATTCTAAGCTTGGTTATTTTTTGTTAATTGTGGGCTAGGGATGGGGTACTTTTTTTATTTCTAAAGGCCACACTCAATTTTTTAGATTAAAATATATATATATATATATATATATATATATATATATATATATATATATATATATATATATATATATATATATATATATATATATATATATATATATATATATATATATATATATATATATATATATATATATATATATATATATTTATATATATATTTATATATAATATATATATATATATATATATATATATATATATATATATATATATATATATATATATATATATATATATATATATATATATATATATATATATATATATATATATATATATATATATATATATATATATATATATATATATATATATATATATATATATAGGGTCCGCCATCTAAAGTTTTTTTTTTCAACTAGTGCTTATTTCGTGAATGGTAACACTTAGCTCATGTCTGATTTGACAGATAATTAGTTTTATCCTTCCGCTGAGCGAATATGGTTGTGTATACGCTTGAACAACGCTGGAAAATATTGCGACATTACTTTGAAAATCATGGTAATGTTGCAGAATGTGTGCGAAAATTGCGTACGGTTTTTGGAAGAAGAGAAGCACCGTCAGCTCCGTATGTTCGTTATCTTGTGAAAAAAGTGAAAGAAACTGGCATCCTCATCGATAAACCAAAGCGTGAAAAGCCAAAAACAGTGCGTACACCCGAGAATATCGATGTTGTGGCAGAAAGTGTGCGTGAAGCGCCATCAACATCAATTCACCGTCGTTCTCAACAATTGAACATTTCGGAGACATCATTGAGACGAATTTTGCATAAAGACCTTGGTATGACGCCATACAAAGTCCAATTGGTTCAGGAGTTGAAGCCAACTGACCATCCAATGCGTTTTCGCTTCGCTGAGTGGGCCTGCGATCGACTTACAGAAGATGCCGATTTTGCCAAAAAAATCATCTTTTCGGATGAAGCTCATTTTGATCTTGGCGGGTATGTAAACAAGCAAAATTGTCGTATTTGGGGCACAGAAAACCCGCACGCATACATTGAAAAGCCGGTACACCCAAAACGAGTCACTGTTTGGTGCGGATTTTGGTCCAGAGGCATAATTGGGCCATTTTTCTTTGAAAATGAGCAAGGAGTGGCCGTTACAGTCAATGGCGATCGTTATCGGGCCATGTTGAACGGATTTTTGTTCACAAAAATTGAAGAGGAGGATATTGGCAACATTTGGTTTCAACAGGACGGCGCTACGTGCCACACAGCCGAAGCTAGTTAGTTTTTTTTTTATAGCATTTTCAAAAAAAAAAAGTTATTTGGCGGACCCTTTATATATATATATATATATATATATATATATATATATATATATATATATATATATATATATATATATATATATATATATATATATATATATATATATATATATATAAATATATATATATATATATATATATATATATATATATATTTATATATATATATATATATATATATATATATATATATATATATATATATATATATATATATACTCACTATACATTTCTAATTATAAAATATATTATTCTAGTTACGCTGTGCCTCTTTAAACCGAGACTAAACTCTTGTATTTGGAGATGGACTTCAGTGAATATTTATTTAAGGATACAAAACCATTTTTTGTATCTTTTTTTGTTAGTTTTTTTATATATTCGTCGTTTGTAAAAGGCATTTAATGTTTTAAGTAATTTAATGCCTTTTTTTATATCCATAGGGAAACTTTTGAAATATTTCATTCTCAAATATTTATAATTTAGTTGGAATTGATAAAAATTGCTTTTGCTGTTCACAAATCATTTTCGAATTTTAAAAATTTAAACATAAAATTTTTACTTGTATTAAAAATGTAGTTACTTTTTTTTTAATTTTTTAAACATTAAAAATTAGTATTTTGAAACAAATGATTTATACGTTGATGACTCAAAGTTTTGAGAATAATGTTTTTTGTTGAATAAGTAAACTTTTTTTAATAAGATTAAAAATTGTTCTCCGAACCACTCTTATTTTGTATGAGTTTTGGAAGAGTTTTTTCTTTCCCTTCCAACAATGCTTAATATAAGGAAGCGTTTGTAAAAAAATCAACTCAACCCATCGACTGTTTTTCAAATTTTGAGGACACTAACATACAGGAGCTGAATTTTCAATAAAAAGGTATTCAGATTTTTAGACACAATTGATAAAATTGAAGTCCAAAGCCGTATCAGAGTAGCCAAGAGGCAACATTCGGCCTTAAGGCGACATGTCTTTTTTGCATTTTTCCAAACAATTTTTGCATTTTAATGCCGGTCATTTTTATGTTAAATCCGGAAAATAATGTTACCGTTAAAAATTCTACTGAATACGTAATATTAAATAATGTTTTAAATGAACATTTAGTTCGTATTCATAATATAATTATTTTAGGTCCTGTACGAGAACGGTATTCCCTTAATATCATCACTTAATATTCTCGTGTATTTAGTCAATATTTTAACTAATTGGCTTGATTCCGTCTTTCCAAGTCTCGGGGGATGGAAAGAGAATTGATGAAAGCAAAGCGAATCAAGTAAAACACGAGAAACCTTGTTCCAACTTGACGCTTCCCTTGCTACGTGGGTTCATGGAATGAATAAACTATTTCATTACACTCATACATATAGTACATAATGAACGTTCCTGTTGATTGTGAGCCGATTAATTTCTAAATCCCAACTGTCAGAATTGACAATACTGAAAGGATTAGTTTAATTTGTCAACGTAAAATGAATCATTTATCTATTAAGTGCATGATAAAAGTTTTTCATGTTTCACTTTTTTAAGGAAAAAAATAATTGTGGCCATTAAAAAACTTTTTTTATCCTAACTTAAACATTTTTTAAAAAAAAGAGTTGTCTGTCATGGGTTGAATGATAGATATTACAAATTATTACTCAAACAATTTTTTTTTTAAAACAGTTCATAAATCCTGTAAATACTCCGACATTTGTCTCATAACTTTTTCACCTCAGTTGGGATGTGAATAAGACATATTTAAGACTAAAATGAACTATTTCACATTGATCAGATAAGAATCAGTGTTTGATTTTAATATTTAATATACATAAATTAACATGGAGTTCTTCAAACAAAACGCCAAATCTATAATTATTTAGTTTTATTTTAATTATGAGAACAGATGAATTAATAGAAATAAAAATCTTCATTTTAAAATTATTAAACTGTTAAGTTTAATGGATACATCATCTGAAAATATATCACAAAGATCCTGATAACGATTAAGGAAGGGACATAGAGTACAATGAAAAAATTATTAAATTGAAATAAACAATATGAAATCAAATATTTTCTCAATGGAAATAAAACTAGTTATTTGAGAAACCAAAACTATGTTTAAAAAAATAAAGAGCTTAATATTCACCAAATGTTGAGTGTTTCTAAATACTTGTTCACAAACCTAGGTTTCTCCACTCTTTAAACAATTTATTAGTGGACGAAAAAAAAACTTGACTCGTATGTGAGTCGTGTATCACGTAATTGATTAAAAATCTTTGAATAAATTTGAATTTATAACGGTACCGAGTATTACCCAAAGCCTTGCATTAAAGAGTCATGGTTCCGTGGTGTTCCGTGGTACTGGCCTTAGGAAGGCACTTCGGGCATAATTTGTGTTCTAAACTTCAGTAAGTGGTGGACTCTGAGCTTCTTGTATTACACTGCATTATTATAAAGTACAGACTTACGAACTACTCTCTCTAAGTAGACACTAGACAACGTAATATTGTACATTCCGTATTTTGGTCCAATGTTGAAGATAGAAATTCTATTTTTGTAGTAATTATTTATCTCCTTACAAGAAATTAGTGGTTTGCTTCCGGTGCTGTCTAGGAATAAAAATTGAAAATACATATTTTTTTATAAAGTAGAAATGTGCTTCATTTTTCTACCAGTTATTCAAATGGGAATAAAGAAGTCTGAAATACATATTTGCAACCTGTCATTGGCTGAGTTAAGTGATCATTTGAAACACTATGCAATATTCAACATTGAACCTATGACGTTACGTGTAATTTAAAACACAAAAATTTAAGAAAAAAATTAAAAAAACCTTTCTCTCGCATGGAATGTCTAAAAATTTTGAAATTTGAGTAATACGTTTTTCGATTATAGGAAAAGAAGCGAATGTTTTGTGACGTAAAAAGTAATTACCAAAATCAGCCAATCACAGGTCGTAAGTCTTATTCTTATATTTTCTCATTTCAATAACTTCTTCATCTTTATCGAGATAAAATCATAGCACCCATTCTTTTCACGATTAAATTCATTATCAGTATAAGTTTTCGATATATTTCATAATGTTTTTTGTATAATTGAAATTTAAAATTTACTTTTAAGGACTATTAAAAGAACATAACGTTCAAATCTTTTACAAGTATTTTTTAAAACCTGATATTAAAAAAAAATTAAGGCATTTATTTCCTCATTAAAATTTAGCATCTTGAAAATTAATGTTTAAATGTAACGGTCTTAACTCTCCCTTCCCAATGTTGTGTACCTTGTACACATTATTGTATTCATAGAGATATCATGGTTAATAGAAGCTAACACAAGGCTAAGATTTTAGGTATTCCTCCATTGCATATTTACGCATTGATTTAAAATTATATTCATAATCATCAGAATTTATCGGGTACATCGGAAGTATTTTGTGAATATCGGAAACAAAGTCGCGTATAAACAGCGCGTGAAGCACCGGAATAGAAAGGTTAAGTAAAATTATTTATATTCTAGTGGAATATACATAATTCAAAGATAACTAAGGTTTCTGTAATTAAATATTCTTATCTTTTGAATGAACGTTAAATATTATTCAGAAGAGCATTTTAATAAAGGATTTAATTTAATTAGTTACCAGACTTATGCTTCGTATCAAAATTGATCGTTCAATTTCCCAAATTGAAATACCTCCCTTAATTGAATCAATTTAATAAAATCAACCAGTAATCAATTGTAAAGAGTAAGTTAAAAGACCTATTTAATTACACTCCGTGGTAAAGGTTTCCTCGATTTACGAACAAACCCGACTCGACCGAAAGTAGTTCATGAATTTATTCAGGCTCGAAATGGATACAAAACGTAAGAACAAAACCACGTTCCTAGAAGTACTCGCTTCGGGAACAATAGTTCGGCCGGAAGACACCACTACGAAGTTTGATATTCGAGCGTACAATTATCGCTACGGAGAAGTCGTAGCTATTGTAATATTTTTAATTAGACTGCAATTGTCCCACAAGAATATAAATAGCAAGCTTTTTGTACTCGTATTAATATATACATTTTCAAGCGGACCTGTTGAAATTTTGCTTTTTAGTGTTTTATTCAAAACATTAAAAAGATTACATCGGTTTTATAAATTAATATCTTATTTAATATATCGTAGTCATACAGGAGAAAGTGACCAACTGCAGTTTTTACGAAAACGTGATTATTAACTATTTGACATCTTACTAGCTTAATACTGCCCTGAAAAAAATCCCAGAGCGATTTTATACTTGGAAGTATAATATTTTGACTTGTTAAAAATGACTAACTGCATTGATGTTTATTTTCTTTACAAGCAAAAGTGACCAAGTGACAGTTGGACATTATTGCTTGTTGTAACAATTTTCAACGCTATGAAGTTAGTTAAAGTTTTGTATTAAATATTTGACATTTAAATGTTTCTAGACAAACAAAGTGACTAAGTTCGAAGTCAAGTGGCCAGTAGAGTTATATTATTGATGAAAATGTGTAAAAATCAAGAAAGAGTGATCCATATAATGTACATGAATTAAGATTTGACGATATGTTAAATCTCAAATCTTCTTCTAACCCTTATCCGCACCTAATGGTGCATAGGGCACTGCGTCGTATTGATGCAGTGTATCTTGATCGTTACTTACATGAAGGCAAGGTGATCACTCCTGCGCTTCAGGGACCAGTCCAGGGTAATATGAAATGAATCTTAAAGTGTAAAATCACTAATATTTATTTTCTACCACCCCTGGGAATCGAACCCGGGATCTCCAGCACGGTAGCTAAACATGCTTACCATTACACCACGGAGGCATACACAGATCTCAAATCACTTGCCAAAAACATGACGAAAAACCCGATAAAAATGAAGACAGCGAAATTGTTTCATGGCTGCAAATTAAATGCTTGCGATATGAGTAGGTACACTATACCAGGAAAAAGTATGTATTAGTTTTCGTATAACGAAGATTTTAAAATCCTGTCAGTATTTGGGTGAGGATTTTCAGTATTTTTTCCTCCATTAAATTATTTATACAAAGAAGAACTAAGAAAAAGAAGAAAGATTTGCTGGTGATACTGGTGCAATTCCACCGGAATAGTATGGGTGGCACACATCACTTTATCTCAATATTAAAGATGACAGAGCACCAGAACCAAACTTAAACTCTGTATCTGAGTCAGAATAATACTTATTTACTTTTTGTATATTTAATAATAAAAAAGCTATGTTATTTAAAAAATATATGTTATGTTACCAGCTAGTTTATATTCCAAAAAAAAGTTTCTTCTTAATATAAATTAATAAAATGAAATGCTTTAAATTAAACTTTTGTGTCTATAACTAACGTTTCCAATCTCATTCTAAGAATCAAAAATGACTATCTGCGTTTTATCCTAGATTTTTTACTGGAAAAAGTGACCAACTGCTTTAAGTAATTTTAAAAATTTTAGGATAAAATTTTTCTAAAATATTATTTACTCATTTCAATATTACCAAACATCTCTTCTCACACAAAAATAATCACAATCGTGAATACATTATTTATTTGTTTTTAATTGATGACAAAAGTGTAAAAACGGTTAAATGGCCCTCCTGAACATTTTACGTTTTGTCAGTTGGTCACTTTCTCCTGTACGACTACGATATGCGCAAAAAATTTCACTTACATAGAATATTAAATTACATAGAAGATTTATTTTCATGAATGAAACTATTTTTATTATTTACTTTTTTTTAATGTAAAGCCGTACTATTCCCGAATAAATAAAACAAATAAAAAAAATTAAATTTTAAAAATATAAAAATATATAAAAAGCAAAAGCAGATAATTTCTCTAGAGATAAATAAAATTGTATTTTTTTAATTAACTTTACTAAGCACATAGAAGATTAAAATATAAAATGTAAAAGCTGATAATTTCTCTTTAAAAAAATTGTTTTAACCACCTTTGATAAAAAGTGGTTAAAACAAAGTTGTTTTATTTTATAAAGTTCATAAAATGTGCCACAAAATATCTGCGAAAAACATTCAAGTGATGATAATTTCTCTGTTGATAAATAAATAAACTGAAACGATTTTTTTTTATTAACTTTATTAAGTACATATATTTGTATACTTAGTTTTAGTACTCTTGTACTCGTATGTCATATACAAGAATATGGAAGAGGCAAAGATTGTTTGAAGAGTAAGATAAGTGTGGCGTTGTATTTTTTTTACTTACATCCTACGTAGAAACGGCGTGATGGTAAGTTAGTTACTTGGTTAAGTTAAAGACGATTTACATATAGCATATTTGAAGTGTAATTAAATCGTAACATAGTTAAAACCTATGAAAACCTATTTAGATTTAAAAAGTGACAACAATAAATCTAGTTATCACAAGGCAAAACTGAGGTTATATACAACAGAAAGAGTAAATTAATTTTTAAATCAAACACAGATTTTGTTGATTATATGTATTAAAATATAATACAAAAATAAAAATGGAGTTCTACAAATTAAACGCCAAATTAATCAAGAAAGAGTAAGTTTGAGCATCCACAGGCTTACAACCTAGCATTTGGCTGACTTAAGTGATCACTTTATACACTTGTGTAACATTTACTATTCTTCCCATTATTGAAGATTCGTATTGCATCAAATTTAATTATGGATTCCTTTCATATGCAAGTACTTATTGGATGAATTTTATGGCTGTGAATGAATGTGATAACTTAAGCCAGCCAAGTACTATGTAGGTCGTAAGCCCTGCAATACTAAGTCTTCTATCTTCTTTTGTTTAAAAATGATAGACGCTTCATCTCAAGTTAAGATACTTAATAATAATAATGACGTGTCATTCGCAAAGAAAGTAATTTAGTGTTTGATAGAATATTTTATTTTAAATATTCAAAAAAAAATTCATTTATTTTGTAAAAAAAATATTTCCAAATTATAACAATTTTAAAAACATTATGTTAAAAAATATTTTCAAATATAATCTTTCCTACTGAGAGTTCCAATCAATAGGAAAATGTAAGGTAAAGCCTTTGTAATATGTTGAAAATATTTTGATATTATTTTTACATACTTTGTTTAAATTCTTATTTCATTATTTTCCTTGTGCGGTATGAATACGTATAACATAAACATTAGATAACTTATTATTTTAAAGCAAATTCAAACAATCGAAAAATTGGCAGGCGAACTAGAACAATTTATAAAATAAAAAGTTAAATACCGAAAAAATCATGTTTGTTCATTTTTGTAAAATGATACTAATATTTTGTTTATATGCTTTATAAATTCGTATAATTAAATATTTTAAACTCGTATTGAATACTGACTTTACAGTTTATACAGAATGATTCAGTCCGTTATAGTTAAATAAAGTTTCTGTATCTGTGTGAGTTTTATTGTTATTAAAATAAAGAATTGCTCAGCACGGGGTTGACATTAAGATCGCCAATAAAAACTGAAAATGTTCACAGTTGGAATTTGTGAAAGCAAGAAATACAATATAACAATGGCAGCCCGTGTTTTACCGTAAAATGTGACATTTTTACGTCCCGAGATAATGTATATTCCTTATGATAATTTTTAACACCGTTGATAAGAACAACGAATGATTTATTTGCTACCCACGCTGCGCAAACAGGGTCAAAAGTACATTTTACTTAGGCCATTTTTTAAACTATAATTTCTTGAATAAAATATAAATACATATGATTTTTTTTCAAACCCCTATCCGCACCCCAATGGTGCATAGGGCATTGCATTATATAAATGCAGTGTCTTGATCGTTAACACACGAAGGAAAGTTGATCAGCTCTCCGCTTCAGATATCAGTCCAGAGTTATAATAAATAAATATTTAAGTGAAAAAATCACTTATATTTGTTTGACCCCCCTTGGAAAATGAACCCGGGACCTCCAGAACGGTAGCCGAGCGTGCTGACCATTACACTACGGAGGCGGATGGAAATACACATAAAACTATGAATATTTAATATATGTTTATGTATCAGTATGTTTCTCATGTACAAAATGTCAATAAATAGTAATTAATTGGTTTTTTTTATCAATGTCTACAAGTCTTTAATACATTTGAAATTATTTTTAAAAAATAAAAGTACACAAAAATTAAATAAACCATGTTTCAAAAATATATTTACGTATCAAATTTTTTTTTTTAGCCATAATATAAGAAATTACTATCCTATACATAAATAATGTGTGTACGTATTTTTTTTATGATATTCGGCTTTTTTGTCTTGGAAATTTCCAGATCCCCGGTTTAAAACTTCACGTAGCTACTCCAAACGTTTGAACGAAACATTCGTTCAGCCCGAGTCAACGAATAGGAACGATCATTTTGTTGACAAGCATCAGAAATGTTTCATTAATCCGTTCCATTTTACACGGAGCCATCTGCATTCATGAATACATTAGATGAATGTTCATTTTATTAGTCATTTGTTACCGAAGTCTGGCGGAAAACCTCCGCCTCCGTCTCGCTTCTTTTTATAATCTCATTTACATGAATGTCTCCGTTAGCCCCCCGCCTCGCCGCCCACCCCTGCCCGGCCCACTGCCGAATACAATTTCGCTTCAAAGGATTTTATAGGTAATAAAAAACACCCTCGGTACAGCGCAGCGACACACGCCACGAACGGCGGATCCTCCCGGACGGGTTATGTGGAGATAAGTTTCCCCGTAGAGTCCGCGCGTATTGATTTCGCATATTCGCGGTTTGCGGAATAACGCACACATTTGTATTATCGTGTTTTTCACTTTAGGAATGGGAGACGCCGCGGTATCCCAGTCGTGCGTCGTAAACCGTCGGCCCCCACCTCCTCGCTGCTGCTCGACTCCTGGTGCGGAATCAGACACCACCATTCGGGAAATTACCAATTCCTGAATTTTGCGTTTGTTTTTCATATTTGTATTGCGCTCCAAATAATCATCGCGATTTGTATGCAAATTTAATGTACCCGAACGAATTTTTAGTGGGTTATTTTTTAAGGGGAAAATATGGTACGGCATTGTAAGTTTACTTTTCCATTCGTGATTCTCAAATATTTAACGGTTATTGTTCAAGCACACTTACATGATAAATCAACATTATTTTTTAAAAATAAGAATGAACATAGGTGTTACATAAAAAAATACTACGTTCAAATGAGACAAAGCTGAGAAATCTAAGAATAGTCTATAAGATTCTAATAAATAGGCGCTAAAATCATTAAAAAAACATTAAAAAGAGTAAATATTGATTACACTACTAAATTTCTTATTTAAATAAAGTGAACAAAAAATCAATCAAAATATAACATAAGGTAATTACGTGATAATAATCCTAAATAAAGCTACACAAATGTTTTTGACGTATGAATTATAAATATCATTTCATGGTTTTTAAATCCTATTACATTTATGGTACAACGTTTTACAAAAAAAAATATTACGTTTGTATGGAAAACGTTAAAGGTTTAATAAAACGTAATTAAAGCTATTTCGATTAATTTCGTAAATAAGTCCATTATTGACAAATATTACAAAATATTCAATTACCGCCGTTATTAATATCAACTTCATTAAAATGAAATTTAATATAAATTACTCAGAATATATTTCCTACTAAATAATTTTAAATGAATGTTTATCTAGTAGAATTTTCACAATTTCGCTGTTTGAGATTTCCTTTTTAAAGTTAAAAGTTTCGTTTCATTGTTACATTTACAAACAAAATGGCGAATTCTCGTTTCACTACTGTGGCCATAATCCATAATGATAATTATTTAGATTTTATCTTTCCCGCCTTTTTCGGTAATATTAAATCGCAAGAATAATTCCCGTACAAATTGTCTTTTGTAATACAATGGAGACTAAAAATACGGAGATTACAAAGCATGTGAGATTAAGAATTTTATTGACTCTGTGTACAGCAACAAAGGGTTACTTTCGAATAAACAGTGACTTTTGTTTTTGCTTTAACGGAATTCAAGGAACAAACTGTGGCTATGGATGGGTAGGTACTTTTATATAATACAAAACAAATCATAGTAATCTAGGGTAAAATTATTAATTTTTAACTCTGCTGGAGTTAGTTGTAATAATAACCGGTTATTTCCTGTAAACTACTAACCATTTTTCAGTTACTGAAACTTGTATTATAATACCTTTTTTATAAATGTAAATTAAATTTATTAAATTTGTATGTTTTTATAGTGAAAAAATAAAGTACATTTTTTTTAATACACTCAGGGTGTAGCCATTATGCTCGTCTTGTGTCTTCCATTTTGAATTAATGACGAAACGAAATAAATAATATGCAAATTGATTTATTATTAATTCACTATGGCAAAGGAAATCGGTATTTTTACCGATTTTCAAGGGGGTAAACGCCGCAAACTTTTGAGATCTTTATAAAAGGAGGTCGAGATAAAGTGGTACAAACCAAAGAAACTGAAAAAGCTTGCTTTTAAATAGACGTTATCTTTCCTGTGCAATTTCTTATAAAGTACAATTTAGTAAAATACGTGATGAGTTTTTATTTTATTATATGCAGCAATATTGTTACAACGAATAGATATGGAAAGTTCGTATTTTTTTAATTTACATTTATTTTAAAAACTCTCCTTACAATCAGTTTCCCTTAACATTGAAAAATTGTATGTATTTGATATTTATTCTCCCTTTATGTAGAAAAAATTATTGAATTTGATATGTATTCTCCCTTAAAATAAAAATTAAACATTTTGTATTTTCAAGTAAATACAGGTCCCTCAAATAATAAACTAATTACATTTAAATGGGAAAATTAATTAAAAACTTCAATTTATCGCAGTATGATGAACAAAAAAATAAAAATAAACTGTGCGTCTTATATGTGTATTAATAAAACATGAAACTTTGAGACTTACCAAGAGCGTTGCGCCAGAACACAGTACCTAACTACAAAACTATGAAACAATTGAACGATAATCTGTAATATCCTTAGCGCCAAAGTTCTAGCAGAAGTTTTCCAATATGTTGGCCGATAAATCCCTTTGGTTATTCGTGTATCTCACTTTCTCAAACATTATCGTCTCTCACTAGAGGTATTCATATCCCATGTAGCACATTTACCCCAGCTTTCAGGTGATATTCATAGATACTGAATATTACCACATTGTGAACACGTCGCATGTATTAAATTTAGATAGTTATCTCCTTTTTTAGGAACCAAATCAAGTGTTTTTTAATTACTTTGAATGACAATTGTTAATTTTACCAATTCAACAACAAATATAAATTACAGTTTCAGCACTGATATTTTTCTTGCAATTAATATTGTTTACGGAAGCTAGATAGGCAAATGTTTAATGTTAGTCACTCTACTGAAATAAAGTCAACCAAAAGATTATTTTTACAATGAAATCTAGTATGCTTATGATCATAGAACCTACATGTATTCTTTATAATTACTATATTTAACGATTTAATTTAAAATGTTAATATATGTGACGTACCGATTTTTTACGTAGTGAGACGTTCAACCCAAAAATGTTTTTAAAAAAGTAGCACATAAATAAAATATGGATGCAATTTCTTCATTTGATTCGGTCATTTAACAGTCTATATTTATATTGTAAATATTTTACATCTTCTTCAATTTTTTATGCTTTATTGAGGTTCTCTTATAAGTGTTTTGATGGACTCAAGTTAAAAAGATAAACCGTGTTTCACTATTATTTTGATTGGATCGAAACACGTGTTACAATAAAGTGAAATGATAAATGATATTTATCAAGTTAAAGCTAAATTTCAAAAGGAAATATTTTATTTTAACCCTAGTAAAAATAAATCTGAACACATTTCTTTTTATGATTTTTTTTTATTCTTTTTAATTGCCTGTTAGTTTTTAAAACTACCCCCAAAAACCTATGTTTTAAAATATTTTTTGCTCCAATAGCGTTTAAATCATAAATTTGAAATATAAACAGCTTAATCTGTTTAAAATATTGCGGTTTTAATAACTTCCAATGACAAGTACTTGACCTTGGTAGATAATTTTGGTTTTTGCTGTTTATTAATTTATCTATTTACACCAATCACAGGAAAAATGTCTTATATAATTCAGTTAAGGGTTACTACAAATAGTTTGAACAAATCATATTTCCTGGAATCAGACTTTAATCGGCATTGCAATGTCCTATTTTCAAACATATTTGATTTTCCATTAACTACTTTTTTTTTAAATGGCAAAAAAACATTAACAAGCAACTTATTAAAACCTATTTGCTGTTTTCAAAATCATTCCAGAGCTTTTGTCATTTTTCAAAATTGTATGTTTTTTTAAAAGGATTCCAGGAAAACTAAATAACAAACGATTTTTTTATCACCACATCAAGCAAAAGTACCGAAAAATTTAAGCCAAAAATTTCATTTGATGAAAACGGTAACCTTGACTTTCGGAATATAGTAAGCATAACGTTTTTAAATGAATTCATTGTTTACATAAATATGATGAAAAAATCTAACATTTCATCAAATTATATTATATATGACTTCGTTCCTGATGAGGAAAAAAACGTAGATGAATTTATTTGAATTTTATTCGACGGCATGTTTTCGTACATCCGAAGTAAATATTTAATCAAAGTACAACCTAGTTATATGTAGGTCATAGGATTAAGTAGATTTCAAGGGAGAGTCCTTTGCTCCGCAAACATAGTGACCAGGATAACAGAATTGACGTGGTTAATTGATGGTCGTATGTAGTCGCCATCTTAAGCCGCTTTCTTACGCTAAGCAGAGTTCGGCTTAAGATAATCATCTGTGGTCTTATTGGCAACCCTAGGCCCTGGAGCGACCAACCATCCGAGAATAATCTTACACGGGCAGATTTCTCCAATGCTATAGCCCTTATCAGGATGATTAAAATCGCGGAGCTTTTAATCAAATAAAAACCCTTTGAAATAAAAATAATGGAATACAAAATGTGCGTGGGTTCAACACTTAAAAAAACATGCGGGCTTTTTGTATCACATGATATATTATCCATTAAAACTCTTTGCCCACCTGTAAAATTTACCAACCTGCTTGTTTGGGATGAAAATCTCGTTATTATCTGTACGGGTACAATTCTATTTTAAAATGTTACATTTTATACATTTTCAACATCTTTTATCTGATCAAACATAAAATGGTTCAATTTATTCAAATATTTAAAATATAAATTATTTAATCAACTCATCAACATATACCGTACCTATCACATTGATTTGTAATAATTTTTATAACAATTGGATTGATTTTATTAATTAGTACTCGTAATTCAGCTTGACTTTTTCCATGAAAAAATATTATCAAATAAAGGTATCAATTTCTTAGCATTAATCCAGCAAAGTAATGCTTTTATGAGCAAATTATAAATAAAACAATTATTTTTAAAACTTGAGTATTACATTTTAACGACTAGTTTTGCAAGTTACAGATGCTTCCATCTATGGGTTTGAATACAAACTTTTATAATTTTTTCTATAAAAAAATTGAATGTGAGTTATTTTTTATCCCTAGGATATTTATCCGTGGGTTGAAAAATAGACGTCATTGTGGTTACGTTTCAATTTCTGTCATTAAAATATTTTCAGGTTCTACTCTTCGCGAAGTAAAAAGCGAGTAATTTATTCTTTTTCACTTCCTAATGAATAGCGAGAAGAGAAAGGAAAATTGAAAAGCTTTTCAGAGTGAGCATAAAGCTGCTTATTGCAGCGCACTTGGCGAGTGCAGTTCGGGCACAATTCTGAAAGTCTCTCCGCATTCAGAAATAAAGATATGCCCACTGTTTTTAATGAGCCATCTCCTTGAAAGGACTTTGCTTACAAGTTGCGAGTGCCGAGTCCCGAGTCCCGCATGTGAGCTAGAAATAAACTCACAAAGAGGGTAAACGTGCGCTTCAACCTCCGCGCCCAATGATCCCCTTTCAATGGAACGCTCATACAACACGTCAATTGAAGCTTTAAATTAAACGCAGCCTCCCATCCCTGACGGATCCCCGTTTTGCGGAATGCTGTTGACGACTCTGAAAATGTTGGATGTTTAAAATGAACGCTTTAACATTTTCTGAAATTAGAATCCACACATTCGTTCAGCACGCCTAATGGGAATCTGTTTAAGCTTCTGTCGCGCAAACTGATGAATGGGTTTATTTAAATGCAATTTAGCCGAAAATCCTGTATAATGTACAAAACGGGTTAAACCTTTAAACATTTTATTTGTCACTGTCGCAGCAAACATTGATTTCTCGATCACAGAACATGGATATGTCCATCATGTTTAATCTAGCTGCGATGAGGATAAATTAAATTCTCAATATGTCTTTGTGACAATTTTGAATATTATTTTATTCCTCCAAAACCGCCTCCATTTCCTTATTACAGAAGCCTACCTTACCCTGAGTTCTTTTCCATCATTCGTATCCTAACGAATAAATTCAGCTTCTTCTTCTTTTAACCCTAAAGCGAGCTCAATGATACAAAGGGCACTGCATCGTATAGAAAAAAGTGTTATCTTCATCGTTATTAATATAGATACATTATCGAAATTTAAAATTAGCCCTGCGCTTGAGGTACCAGTCCAGGGTAATATTAAATTCATATAAGAGCGAAAAATTATTAATATTCATTTTGGCCCTCCTGGAAATCGAATTTAGGCTACATGATATTCGTAAGTCTAAAGCGCTAGCTTTTTGAAGGTGGACATATAATTTTTAGACTCACATTTTATCGCAATACTCACATTAGAAGCTAGATCACAGGAATAATCACCTGCCTTTGTATCATTAACGTTCAAATTATTGCAATTGATTCAATGCGATTCACCGTCGGGGTAAAAAGAATCATTTAAAATGTGATGTTTTTATAAACAGTTTATAATTTCACTATCGTTTTTATAAAACTATTTTTCAATTCAAAAAATGTATCGCCACAATTACATTATAAATATTTTTCAATATTTTTACCCACAATTATTTATTATCAAAATTTTACCGTAAGATACTTTTCAAAGATTTATCATGGATTTATGAGATACATATTCTCTTAAATAATAAAAGAAAACAGCTCTCTGACTTACAAATCCTAGGATTTAGTGGAGCTAAAGCATCATGGAGTAGACCAAACTCATAGTAAGTATAGTGCACACCCATAGAATATGTATCTGTTTTATGTACGTACACTGTGTATAAAATAGTAAACACACAATCAGTTCGCTCAGTGTCTTTTAATTGAAAACACACATTTAATGAATTAAAGTTTTTTTAAGAAAAGTCGAAATTAAAGGTTAAAAAACTATACAAGTAAAAATATACTATAAATATAGATTCTAGTAGAAGAAATCAATAATGTACTAGGAAGAGACGTTAATGCAGAAGAAATACAAAAAAGGAAACCATGTCTCATCCTAAAAAGACTAGAAACCAACCTCTCCGAAGAAGAAATAGTAAACGGCATCATTATGCAAAATAATGGTTTAGAAGAAGACGATAAAAATAGTATAAAATTATTAAAAGAATTTAAAAATAATGACAAAGAAGGAATCAATAGAGACACGACTAACTATATTATACAAACTTCAGGCAAAATAAGGAAAATTCTAATAGAAAAGGGCAAACTCAACATAAACTTTCAAAGAATTACAGTAGAAGATTGCAACCCTCTAACTCAGTGTTTCCACTGCCAAAAATATGGTCACACTGCTCTACGATGCTTATCTCGAACTCAACCACCTACATGTCGTCACTGCTCAGGAGAGCACTCGCAAAAAAACTGCACAAATTTAGATAAAAAATCCAATTGTTTTAACTGCGCTTCGCAAAATCGCAACTACAATATGAAATACTCCACTGATCACAGCGCGGATAATACCTGCTGTGAATACAGAAAAAAAATGTTGATCATAGCGAAAGACCGAATAGATTATGAGTAAGTATTTTTTGTTTTTAGTGAGTATATATATGCATTTCCACACAATCATAAAAAAAAACATTATTACTTCACTAACCGTAATTTTCTCCTTATCATTTACCTATTCTTATTTTTATTTTATTTTTATTATCTTTATATCTTCTCTCAGTTCTAATGACTGACTTCTTAATTAATTCTATAGATACTAAATTCCAAATAGACGAACGAACTTTTCATACCGTTAATGATACAAATGCTATAATAGATCCAAACCCTGACAATAGCTTAATTATATTGCATATGAATATTCGAAGTATACGAAAAAATTTTGACGAATTCATAGTAGTAACAAATAGTTTTAATAGACTGGACGTGATTATATTGACAGAAACTCACTCATCATATGATATCGATTACCACATTCCGAACTACACTTATTATGCAACAAAAAACATCATCAACAAAAATAGCGGAATCGCAATTTTCATAGCAAATACACATAATGTTATTGATTTCGAAGAAATAATAATAAAAAATGTTAATATCCTAAAAATTAAAATTAATTACAAAGGTCACATTAACAATGTTTTAGCAATCTACAGAACTCATTCTTCATCGATAACAACATTCATAGAACATTTAAAATGTATCTTAATCAATCTCAAAAATGAAAAAACTTTTTTATTAGGTGACATAAATTTATCCATGGACAGGGAATATGACTGCAATAATAAACATAATTATTTGAATACTCTAGCGGAATTCAATTTCACATCATTTATTAATAATCCCACTAGAAACATTCAAGGTCAACGACCTTCCTGTATAGACCATATTTTCTGTAACGCACTCGATTCTGATAATATAACAGCTGGCGTTATACACACCTCTATTACTGATCATTTTACAACAATAATTAAATACTCATATAACCTACCGAACACACATATAACGAATATAAACATACCAAATAAAACCTCTTCAGCACCGGCATTAAATAATTCACTTTTAAATAAACTCAACTCCGAGAAATGGGAAGAATTATTCCAATGTACCGATGTAAACACATGCTTTAAATTATTCGAAGAAAAATTTTCTCATATCATGAATGCCAGCAAATACCAAACCTTCAGAAAAAAATCATCAAAATTCAAACCAATAAAACCGTGGATTACGCATGGACTTATTGTGTCTATAAGACATAAAGAAAGTCTTATAAAAAAAATTAGAAAAAATCCCGAAAACGAAAGCCTAAAAAAATATTTTAAACTGTATAGAAAAAAACTTTTTTTTCTCATCAAAAATACCAAAGAAAAATATTACAAAACAAAAATAGATTTTGCAGAAAATGACAGTAAGAGAATGTGGAATATAATAAATGATGTAATCGATAAAAAACACCCCCAGCAAAAAAAAATAATGTACCTCTCAAACGAAAATTCACGAATTCATTGCTTAGAAATGCCTCACAAAACTGCTAATATGTTTAATAATTTTTTTGCCAGTGTTGGTAAAAATTTAGCGCAAAAAATCCCTACTCAAACTAATTCCGATATTTTCAAAACAGATACTCCAACTTCTAATAATATATTAGCATCATTCCAAATAACATCCCAGGAGGAAATTGAAGAAATCATAACAAATATGAAAGGAGGATCTGCCCCGGGATACGACGGACACTCTGTTAATACATTAAAATTCATAAAGAAACAAATCTCTAAACCTTTGACACACATCATAAACCTTAGCCTCACAACCGGTATATTCCCTTCAATTTACAAGAAAGCCATTATCATCCCCATCTACAAATCTGGAAATCCAGAATCAGTCACAAATTACCGACCTATATCTCTCATATCAAACATAGGTAAAATCATTGAAAAAATCATTAAAAAAAGACTGTCCACATATGTAAATAAATTTAATATAATCAATGAAAACCAATATGGATTCATGGAAAAAAGAAGCACACAAGATGCAATTGCCAAACTATCATACATCATCCAAGATTCTCTCGATAAATCACTCAACTGTATAGGAATTTTTGTCGACCTAAGAAAAGCTTTCGACAGTATTTCTCATGATAAACTTCTATTAAAACTAAAATCTGTCGGAATTACGGGTAAAGCCTTAAAACTTTTCCAGAGTTATCTTCTCGAAAGAACCCAAATTGTCAAAATCAATGAAGCCTATAGCCAACCCCTTACTAGTAATTTCGGTATACCTCAGGGTACAGTCTTAGGCCCTTTACTATTTATCATCTACGTCAACGACATATTTCACCAAAACATCAGCGGTAACATAATATCCTATGCTGATGACACCGCAATAGTTATAAACGGACCCAACTGGAATACCGTAAATGATCGCGCAAATAAGGACATGAAAATCCTAAAATTCTGGTTTGACAATAATCTATTATCCCTAAATACAGATAAAACATTCTTTATCCCATTTTGTATCCATAAACTCAAAATACCGACAAATATAAAAATTACAATTCACAATGGTGACTGCAGGGATTCAAATTGCAAAAACTTATGTTCTGTTTTATGTCCAAAAAAAGAAATAAAATATCTAGGTGTAATAATAGACCAACATTTGAAATACCATAGTCACATTAATGAACTAGTAAAACGAATAAGAAAATGCATATATATATTCATTAGAATCCGAAACATACTAACCATCGACAACCTAAAAAGAGTTTACTATGCTATCGTTCACTCACTACTACAGTATGGCATTATTGCATGGGGAGGCTCATACAACAACATACTGAACTCAGTGAAAATAGTACAGAAAACCATAATTAAAGTCATCTTGAAAAAAAAAAACATATTTCCTACAAAATTATTATTTAAAAAATTTCAAGTCCCAAATATAGAATCCATTTATAAAAAAACCGCAGTTTTTCAAATACTAAAGGGTGACAACTATTTAAATTTAACAAAGAATTTATCATCGAGATTCTCAAACGATTTTTCTATTCCAAAATGCAACACCAAGCAATTTCAGCAAAACTTCAAATATTTGGCAATCAAACATTACAATAAACTCCCTAAAGAAATAAAAAAAATAGATGATATAAAAATCCTCAAGAAAAAAATTAAAGCTCTATACATTTAATTCTTTAAAAAAAATATATTAAAAAACTATTATATCTATTATTATATAACATTAAACCACGAGTGTAAGTCCCTTTCCAAGCACAAGAGCACAGACTCTTTTATGGAGAGGCACAGCGAATCGAAATATAAAAGTTCTACATATGTATAAATGATTCAAATGTTATTATGTTATAAATAAAAATGTAAATATATTAAATGAATAAAAAAAAAAAAAAAATATCGAATATTATAATTTTATGAATAAAAAAAACAATCTGTTAAATACCTACCTCGTTCATATTGAAAAAATGTTCGTAGTGAGTAATCAGAACGTTTGGCTACCGCGTCTGAGATTCTGGATTATATTCCCAGAGGGATTGAAATAAATGTAAATGATTATTCACTGTAATATTTATTTAATATTACCCTCGACATGTACCTGAAATACAGGCCGATTACCTTTTCTTCGTGTATTTAACGAACAAGATTACACAGCTTCCATACGATATTATTTTTTATTTAGTGGTAGTATTCTTCTTTTTAATGTCATCCGTACCCAATGGTGCATAGGACACTGTAACTGGATTAGGACACATTGATGCAATGTTAAATTTATTATTAATTTTTAAGTGGTCAGACTTACGCCTCAGGTACCAGTTCAAGGGTAATATAAAATAAATATTAAATTTTTAAAAAAAGATTTTGACCCCACTAGGAATCGAATACAGAACTCCTAGGTTAGTGAATGCGACAATCACCACACTATTCGGGTGGACAATATAAGATGCATGTGAGTTTAGTTTTTAAAAATTTAGATATTACCACAGTGAGTAAAAATTTCACCACATTTTTCTTACAAAAATATGATTTATCACAATTTTGAATTTGACTACAAAGTTTCGTGACATCGTGTATAATATTAGGAGAGTACCTGTATTCATAGACAGGCGTCTCGTTATATATCTACCATTGGGAACATCATCTCATTTATTATTTTATGTAATTCCGTTTGCAAGCTTATACAGGAAAGACTAAAAGAAAGGGGAAAGAGTTGTTCGTCAAATATGTTTTACGTTAAAACATAGATTTAAATATTTAACATTTACATACGCAATATTTCTTAAGGTAAGTCATCCCATACAATTCAGACTGTTACCTTTTTCAACACTATTGATATCGTTGAAAATGTTAACATAATAACAGAGTCAAAAACATTTATAATTTTTGAAGAGCATTCCATTAGAAAGTTATGTTTCTAAGAAATCTGTATTATACTGTAATTACAAGCATTTACAATTGTAGGCTTGTTAACAGTAGGATAAAGTTAAAAAATTTAAAAGAAAAAGTTTTTGGATACCTGTTATTTGTAAGTACATATTTAAATGGTGATGTAATTGTGATAAATACTTTTTTTTACTTAACTGGTGTTTTGGTGGTCCTAACAGAGAAAAAAGGTACATCCCGAAATTTTACTTCCTTGGTATCGATTTTTTTCTCTCAATTAATTTGCCTCTAACATACGAATTGCTAGTAGGTGAAGTATACAAATTGGTATTAAGTTACAGCGCCTTCCCCTTACCCGTATATAATAGGGAACGAATATGCCGAAATGATGAAAGTGGATAGAACCGAGGAATACGTTTTCAGCAAATGGATTAAGCGCTTAAATTTCTAAATACTATTTAACCCTTCCAGACATTAATACTTGATTAAGAGTTAATTAAATACTTAACCCTATTAAGATATTATGATTTATTTTATGATTAAATAACTATCTGGTATTTCAAATTATTAAATGGACATAAAAATATTTTCATCGAAAAATATTAGCATGTTTATCTCATTCCTAATTTAATACAATTAAAAGTCAAATAGGTTTATGGCGATATAAATATTTACGAAGATTCATTAATCTACAGCTAATCTATTAATATGTTTACTTTACTAAATTTTAATCTTTAATTAAGTAAAATTATGTTTTTTTTATATTTTTCCTTTTTTGCAGTATCCATCACTACTAAGGAATATATTCCCGAAGTTCTTTTGCAATACAAGGACTTCAAAATAACAAATGTAATCCAGGTTTTCGGAAACTAGTCCCGAAATTAAACGAATAGAATAATCAGCACTAAAAATATATTTTTTTTAATTATTGAGGAATTAAAACATGTTTTAAAAATATTTAAAGCAGTTGTTTTCTCGCTTAATTGGAAATGAAATAGTACATTTTTGACCGATAACAATCATACCTATATTTATTGAAGAACTAATATGATTGTTCTTTAAAAATTTAAAATAACTAAACGAATAGAAACAAAATAACTAAATTTAAAAAAATTGAAAGCACATTGATTTTTTTTCTAAGAAAAATCTCTCTTTGTACTTTTTTCGCGATAAATCGGCCTGAACACTGAAAAATAATCGACATTTTTTTAAAAACATAGTAAAGATAATATTCCTTTTATTTAAAGGTAAGATCGAATTTTCTAAAATAGTTTCAATGGTGGTTTCTCATCCCGAAAATTTCGGGACTGAAGAACCTTTGGGATCCCGGGATTATATTCCCCACTCAGGACTGGAAATCTTGACCTCAGGCCTGAAGAATCCTCAGGTACGTCATTTTATCCATCCTTCTCTATCTTGAACCATGTAGAGAGCGGAAAAAGTGAGGCTTCAGTGAGCTTGACTACTATCTAGCCACTGCAGCGCCTAGGCGACCATCTTCAAAATTTTCTTCCCTCAATGTTTCCATCTGTTAATAGTTTCTCCAGAACAAAATAAGTATTTTTTGACATCGTAATCTACAATAAAAAGGATCATTCATTTAAATATAATATCCAACGAAGATAATAAATACTTTGTAATTAGTCTTTTTGTGAATGTACTTTATTGAATTTAGTTGATAAATTAATCAGTCTGTTATAAATTTAGTATGCTAGAAGTGTATGTGCACGTGTTAAATATAAATTACATGTGGTAAATGTCCTTAAAATGCCACCTGAGAGCATTAACCCCTCATGTCTCTCCTTCCAACCCCGAGGATTCCGGCGCCCCGGAAGGCCGCTGACGACCATTCGCCGAGTATACTCAGCAGAACTTCAAGATACCGGACTGACCAGGGAGGAAGTTAGGGAGATAACGCGTGAAAAAGTGACTTGGAGACGTCTTGTGTTGACCATATGCTTCACTTAGGGAGCGAACATGGAAAAAGAAGAAAAAAATTATATAAATTCACAATATTTTAAAATGATATAGGGCAGGTTACGTATGAATAAATCTGTATTTCTCACAAAGTATATTAACATGTATGCACCTACATATGTATATTGAGTTAATATTATAACGTATTAAGGGATCTTTGTTATCCTATAGAATTGTGAATAATAGTTTCGTAAAAGCTTCATCGCCTTCATATTCTCCTAAAAGCATAAAGAGAAGTTATGGAATATTAAAGAGGATCCTAACTCCCTTACCTTGTGTAATGTGTACACTTAACGTTAACATAATAGAAGAATTCATAACTCGAAGGTGGTACTAACATTATAAAATTTGTCTTATCTATGTATACCATTATGTTATGTATGTTTATTATCTGGCTGAACAATATACTGAAAAATCAAAAATTTTGCTGGCAATAAAATACCAGATTTAATTCCTGCTACAGTCGATATAAATATATTTAAAAAAACTGAATATCGTGTCGGGTTGTGGTCCCGTGGTTAATATCGCGGGCTCATGAGTCAGAGTTTCACGGTTCTAACCCATTCTACCACAATTTGATACCTATTTCTAATAATGAACCGCTTAGGCTCACAGAAATAGTATGAAATTGAAGTATTTTTGTAAATAAAAAAAAAACACAAATATTTCACTTTTTATATTAAACATGACAAAAGGTCTGATGCTGATCCATGAATTATGTAACCTTTGTGTTTTAAATAAAATGGGCAATAGTCTCAAAAGAGATGTTTAAAAGTTGAGATTTCTCTTTTGAGAAAAATTCAAGAGTCCGGAATGTTTTGGTAAAACGTTCACAGGATGTCTCTATAAAAAGGTCGGGCGTGTGGAATGTCACCAAAGGAGTAACAGGGAATTCCTTAGCCTTTACTGGAACCGCCCTGGTGCGCAGATAACTATATTATTATCTAGTAAGGTTTCTAGAGTCACCAAACCTTTTGTCTACCTGCTCACCCACATTTACCTCAGTATCTTAGAGCGGTTGATAAAATATTTATTTATTAGTACAACGAAGGAAACTATGGCCACCCTCTGATCGAAATCTCGAAACTGCCTTCAATACTCTAATACTGTTCATTTGTATCAGTGTATTTTGTCAGTGTTACCTTTATTTTATACTTTATTCAAGTATTGTACTTGAATAAAGTATAAAATAAAGGTAACAACTTGTGTACATACCATACATGTTCGTATGTTTATTTTTTTTCATTGAAATAATAACTACTTATTTAAAGAAAAGAAAATACACGGCACGGGATTTCCTAGTGAGAAATAAGTAAATGCCATTGTTTTTTATACTTACAAAACTCAATACTAATGTGAAATCTATAACTGTGAATGCATCCAAGGCATGATATTTAAACAATTATAAAATATATCCTTTAAAATATTTCATTATATTTTCAACAAAATTTCTATTCAGGAAATATTTTGAATTTGAAGAAGTATGGTGAATGTTATTGAAAGTTTATGCTATTAACTAAAAAAACAACACGAGTAAATATTCAAGATCTTTTTAAACCTCTTATTTATTGTGGCTAAAAAACATTTTCAATATTGAAGTTTTGTAACTATTTAGAAAAAAGCGAATAAGTATTCATTACAAAAAACTGTCGATCATTTCAGTTGGATATTTCAAATTATTTATTACATTTTCCTTAAAATTTTCTTTGATTTAATCTTTGAACGTTTTCCCAGCGGACTTTTTGAACTTTAAACGTATGATGTTTTTCGCGACAGAATGTGGTAAGTGTTTTATGGAACGAAATTTTCATTATTAAAATTTTCCTTATGGATTTTTTTTACATTTTTGTTCTACATAATTAAGGAATCTATTTTTTGTGAATACTCACTAAGCCACTAAATGTGGTTCGTCAGTGGAACTCGTTTTCACACATGTTTATTATTTTTAGTTTAATTTTAAAATGGCAATGGAAACTAATCAAATAGCTTTTCGCGTGGAAAGCAGGGAGGATAAAACGCCACACTCTGTCTTTGATATAATTATTCACCTCTTTCATAATCTCTTAACATTCCGAAAATTATTCTGACTCGTATCCAAGTTAGTTTACAAGAATTTTAAGTACTTTATCCTGCCAAGTTTTTTTTCCTCTTGATTTGCTTCATATATTTGTTTTACCTGTCTTTCTTTACTTTACATATGGAACCAACCTTTCATAATTTATCGTTAACGCTTAACCTTAGCCTTACATTTGTTCCCTATTACACCATTTGAACATCTTTATATCTATTATCTTCATCAAATATGTAAAATAAAAGCAAAATCATTTTTTGAATGAAAAAAATTTAAATAACGTTGAAGCCAAAAAAATCACTTCAACTTCAAAGATGAAAGATTTGTCATTATTCATATCTGTCACTATGTTTTTCTAGTCGATCAATATAACTCGTAAAAAACAAAATACAATATTTCCTTTTCCATCGAAATTCCCATTATATTAGAGTCTTGGTTTTGTTTTGGGGCAGCAGTGCAGGGGTTGAGTTATTACAAAATTCTCGTATTTTCCGTTTGACGCTTGTAAGAAGAGAGTTTTCAATAACACCCTTATGCATCAATGTAGAATCAACGGAGCGGACGAATCTCGAACAAATGGAAGAATGGGTGGGGCGGCTCGGGGCGGGCTGAAGTGTGAAGGGGTTCATACGTCGCTTTTGCAGAGTTCAGGAGTTATTTTCTAAGCAAAGCTTTTGATCCAGTTGTTATCCTGCGAGATATGCTAATGGCGAGGAGGGAAATGGGAAATTCATACAATAATAGAGGAAGTGGCGAATTCCAAGGTAACAATTTGGGAGGCTACCGATATTACGAAAACGGTATTAATTTGATGAATATAAGGGATTAAAATAACAAAATATATAACATTACATTTCCAGACATTTTGGATTTTTATTTTTAAAATATTATCATCTTTCATTTAAATATGTAATTGGCAAAAACCTTGTGAAAAATCATACTTTATAATCTTTATAAATAAAAATGAACTGGGTCAAAATCTAGAATTTCGAAGTATTTTCGGAGTAAGTCTCGAAACCTTGAAATTGAAAAAGAAAATGAAAAATATATTTTTTCAATAAGCCTGGGTATTTGTGATGTACAATATTTTACAAATTTACCTTCCCTTTCCTTACTTTCCTATCTCAGACAAGCTTTTAAAATAGAGACTTAACCTGATGGTGCATAAGGCACTGCATCATTTAAACACAGCGTTATCTTAATCGTTAACATGTGTTAACGATTAAGATAACTATCATGTGATGGATAGGTGATCAGCCCTCCGCTTCAGGCACCAGTCCAGGGTAATATTGGATAAATATAAGAGTGTGAAACATTTTTGCCCAGAAAATTTAGTATATCCCAGCAAAAACGGCTTATTTTTAACTTAATATTTACCCGCTACAGGTCAGAAAGTGTTGTTTTTGCATTTTAAAGAAAAGGTATTGTTTAATTATTTATTTCAATAAACTAAATATTTTTCAAATGGAGAAAAAACCTTCAGGTTTTGCTTAAAAAGATCTGTTGCACAGTAAAAAGTTCATTAAATGGCTTGACATTAATTTTTAATACATTGTTTTATATTTTTAATCTTTAAAAACGTTCTCCTGAAAAATCAAGTTTTTTTATTCATGACGTTCTTGAAAGGAGTGAGCGATATCACACATCGAAAATTGGTAGCACAATAGACAACATTAACATAATGTAGTGTTATTGCTGGAATTGACTTCGCTCGGTAAATTTGTCGTAAGCGGTGAGACGTCCACCCGTTTATTGGCACCCCCCTTGGGATGAGCTGCGTGACGTGCGGAGCTCGAGCTATAAACGGGGTCCCCAAGACGGGCACAGCTCAGCAGTTTGCGCTGTTAGCTGCTGACCGAGCGGTGCTGGGAGGAGCCCCCTTGCATCCGTCCCCAGCGGTCACCGCCCGCCCGTTTAGGGGTTGATTTCAGACAGTATTGTGAGCGTTTAGCTGATTGGCAAGTAGGTGTAAACCAACTGTCTTAAATTGTTGGGTAATATATCCAAAATTAAACAAGGTTTATTCGGTTGAATTCTACATTTATTTATGTATATGTTAATGCGTGAGGCGTTTCGTCTTCTTAGGACATTATCAAGTTATAACAAGGGTTGGAAAAAATATTTAAATGAAAAACAGAAATATTTATCCCGAATTGAACCCGGGACCTCCAGCACGGTAGTCAGACTACATACAAGAGTAATGATAATGCTATAGTTTGTTTAATGGTTTCAAAATTCTGAAATAATGTCACTCAGTTATTCTGTACAGAGAGACCTTACAAAGCCATAAATGCCCTTACGTGTAGATATTTAAAAGGTCGGGAACGGTGCAGTGATTTGGTTATACGAGCATGTTTGGCTGTATTGACTGCGGCGAAGAGGCCGGTATTGGCGCCCGGCCATCGGTAATAGCAGGCCATTGGGATAGTCATTTTGCCTATATCACAGGCGCTATGACGGTTTATGATATTTACGTATGTACCCATTTGTTCATAAAAGACCTATAATTTCGGCGCTACCAATATGTTATGATACTAGGTGCCTCGGGGGTGGTTTCCACTATGACCATGAAAATCGACGACACGTATCTGTTTAATATATTGGGTCAGACATCTAAAGTCTAATAACAATTATAATTTTAGATAATGTAAAAAGCGCCATTTTCGTAAAATATTACCTAACGGTACTCCACTGTGATTAATTTGGGAATAAGAAAATATGGATATCATTTTTCAACTATTTTAGTGCAGTGGATTCAAGTTGGTTAGATCAGTTTACCCATAGCAGTTGTAGTAGCCGATCGAAGCGTCTGGAATGCTTAGCTCTTTCAGATTCTCAAGAGCCGTATTTTGTATTTATTTATGTATATATAAGCAGTTGAAGTTTATACTCTACCCTTTCGGGAAAGTGCAGTTGGTAAGATGTAAGGTGTAAGTAAGATGTAAGTGCATGTAGGTATATGATATACATATATGGTAAAAAGATTTTTTTCTCTAATAAAGTTTTTTTTTTAACTTTTTAAATCTTTTTCTTATATTCTAATATTTTATTTTACATTTTAAATGCAGTTTCACGCGTTTTACTGTATAGCTCTTCTTTCACGCCTAAACTAACTCATTTAATCTTTGTGAATGTTCAAATTTAAAGTGAAATATCGTAGAGTAGGTACTTCAAAATACGTATTTTAATATAAAAAGAAAATAAATGACATACACCACGTTTACTTAAATTTTTTTTTAAACATTACCATTAATTTATGATAAAAAATAATATAATACCCTTCTACCATGTTATTAAATATTTAAAAAAATATATTTTAAGACATTTTCATTGCATCTTTAAATGAAATTTAGTTTTTAAAAAGTTTTTTTTAAAGAACACAAGTAATTTATTCAATTAAATTTATTCAATAATTAATATATACATGACAAACTTACATTTAAGGGGTATATAAAAATTAGTAAAATAACAAAAAAGTTATTTTTATTATAAATTACAAGTACAAAATTAAAAAGAGTCTTCTTTCAGTAGTTAGAGAATCTCGCTTCGGAATACCCCTTCAGACATATAGAACAGATGAATATCCGGCATTTATAAAAATTAAAAATCTACATAATATCAAGTATAAAGAAAATAAAAATAGATATTGCAGATACAATAGAGCAGCATCGATATAACATATCAATATACAATCAGTATTTCAAATTTCATTGGAAAAGGTTCTAGATTTTTCAGAATAAAAATCCTCTGTAATCAAAAGTTTGGAAGTTAACTCGGAGCTCGAAATGTATGTGTACATTACTATTCACGCGACAGTAAGGGGGGGGGTGGATTTTCAAACCACCCTTGTTTCACAGACAACAATAATTGTGAAAATCCCGTCATCCGAGTCCCGTGCTCCCGAGGGCGAAAGACAACTTCCATTAAATGGATTGAGCGCCGACTAAACCTGATACAGAGATAATGTTTTATTTATCACACGAAAAATATTATTTTCTATTCTCTCGGTTTCTCCTTTTTAACAAAGCTTAGCTTTCTTAATCTATTTGCCGATAATTAATCCGTGGTTTTGCTAACCAATAATACTGTTTATTATTTTACCTGTTTTATCTCGTAGATGTTAACAGCTTGACTTAAATGTATGAGGTCGTGCGTTCGATTCCCAGCGGGTGAACGTTAAAACAATAACAGGTACACTGTCAATATTCAATACATTTTTCTGAACAAAACCGTAAAAAAGTTTTAAGGAATGGTAAATCTAATGGTAGATTTCTTATCAAAATTATAAATTAATCTAATACAATTTTTCCCCATCAGTGCTACGCATACCCCCCAGGTATACATTTTTTTGTGTGGCTATTTAAAAATTAAAATAAAATAATTATTTTTCTAAAACGCTAAAAGTTTCAAAATTATATCATCCTTTTTTATTTATTTTGAAACGCTAGTCAACATTTAATTTGAAATATAACATGTCAATATTTATATTAGTACTTAATTAAAGTCGTATGTGTACCAGGTGTACCTACCTATATATAATTACTTTATTTTCATTGAAAGATCCGTCCAGTTTTTTTTTTTTTTCTTTAATTTCAATTTCAATTGTCAATATTAGCACTTACTTTAATACGTATGTACACAGCATTATTCCTCAAATATTTTAATTTCGATAGAAAAAAACCTAGGAAGTCATCATGAAAATTGGAATACAGAAAAATGGATGCTTTGACTTCAATAAAACCTTTCCCTGAAACCTTTCCATAAAACGCCATACAATATATTTTTTAATCTATAGCAGTATTTTTTACGATACGCAATAAAACAATGTGTAGAAAAAAATAAAGAAAAAAGTAAAAAAAAATAAAATAAACGATTTGTAAACCACACTTCTTCGGCAGTCTTTTGTGTCACTTTTAACAATAAATATCAATCAGCTAACGCCATAATATCGATCGACGTATTAAGGCAATATTAATAATGTCAATGTAATTTATTTGATGGAACAGGCATTTGATTGAATATTGAGATCAAAGGATAAAATCACTAATAACCGGTAATTTTCCTCAATGTTTTACTGATCCGTGAAACCTTTTAGGAAACATTTAGCCTAGTACTTGAATATCAAAAATAAATCATAACACAATTAATAAATTGGTTGGATAATTGGTATTGCTAAATTTAATATTCGAGGAAAAGACATTTTTTTTAATTAAGTGGAAGTATTAATCTTTTTTTATTTCGTTGGAAGATCGATAAAAAGAGTATTTTTTTGGAGTTTTCAATTTTTAAAATTAGACTTGTCGCATAATCGATTAAAGTCGATTACTGCGTCGTCTGCTATGTTAGCTTTAGAGTTAATTTGTCGCGCTTAGTTTGCAAAATCCTAAAATGCTTTTGAGAACTTTTCACTACTTATTCCCTAAGATATTTTAGTCCATATATTTATTTTTAATAAAAAAGACTTTTTATAATATTAATGTTTTTTTTCATTTCTTTATTTATAATTACTCAATTCAATTGTCGTTACCACGTTTGGCTATTATACTGAAGGTTTCACGTTTAATTTCTGAAAGAGATGTTTTCACAAAAATATTCATTTAATACCACCTTAACTAGGTGAAGCGCAAGACGGATCACTTTACCGTATGGTATTAATGTATCACTACGTAGACTTGATGCAGTGCACTATGCTACCGTGTGTTTGGATGAAAGTAAAGAGAAAGATGGTATTTTGCTCGTATTGTAGAGTTTGTGTATGCACCTTTAAAAAAATTGAGAGTTCGTAAACTTCATATCAATTTTTAGCTTTAGTAAACACATAATTGATCAGAAAATACTGAAAAAAAAATCTAAAATAAAATACCTAGATTCTCCAATCCTTAAGGCCGAGATCTCAAGCGTTCAAATCATAACGCGCTCGGCCGCCCTGAGGGCTGAACGTATCTTCCCGTTCAATGTTTTTAGGAATATGTATTGTAATTTACCTTTTTTAGATTTTGTTACTCCTTACATTTCAATAACTCTTTACTTTTAAATTTAAAAACCATATTTTGAAGAAAAACATTTTTTCAATACATGAACGCCGTTTTAAGAAAATAATAATAATTTCGTCGAAAAACCTGGGTGGAAAATTAATTTAAGATTTATCGTATATTTAGCCTTACACATGCTTTGTACCTACATATTTACATTGACTGTACTTAGAAATAACTGTTTTATTACGACACATATCAAGCTGTCGGAGTAAACAATTATAATTATTCCGGACTATTGATCTGCGAAATGTTGTTTCACCGAACGAATCGAATGGCTCCTAATTGGAATATCGTTAAAGTTTAGACGAACATTCCCGATCCTGTTGGGATTCCGTGCAGCCCCAATGCCTACCGCAACAAACGAAGAAGGCCAGAACTTGCATTTGTAAAGCCGGCGAGCGCCGAACGGAGCGCTGACAATGGCGGGATAAAACTTTTCATTAGGTACATCATAAGTTATTGGGCGAAGAGCGCCAGAAGTTTCCAGCGGATTGTACAAGTTGCCTCAACCTTTGTTTCTGGGATTCCAGCTATGCGGTCCGGTGGCAGTTTCACCGCGGTCCGCGTACAAGATAATGTGTAATATCTAATAACGTCTTCCTTCGACTATCTTTAATGTCTGGTTTGAGATTTATGTAATGATTTTTTTTCTATTTGCGTTTTTAGATTGGCAGTGACAGTGATTTTAAAAGTTTTTAAATGTAAATTCACAGTAAAAACGGGATACAATTTTGTTTGACATTTTCAATAAATTTCGCAACTTAGTCATTTTTAGTCAATAATACAAAAAAATATTATTACATATTTGTAGAACAGTAGAAAATACCATAATATGTATCATTTTATTGTAGTCCTTTTTTTTAAACCCATTAAATATTTTTTTATTATTATTTTTGAAATAAGACTAGAAGAAAAAAAATTAACTCATTTAGAAGTGTTTGGTTTCTTTTCATCCCTTATGTATGGGAGTGAAACATGGAATTGGCAAAAGAAGGATGAAAGTAGACTGAAAGCAGTCTAATTGCTCGTATTAATTAAGTGCTTTAGAAAGTCAATAAATTAACTTTAAAATCAATCAATTGTCATTAAAAACATCGCCTATATAAGACGATCAAGCACTCATTGTGTTTTGAGACAATTTTTAATGCGCCGGTATATGTAAAATCAATATATATTTTATTTGTACTTTTTAAATATGTTCAAAGGGATTTAGTTATAAATCTATAAAAGTGCTCGTACTGTGTAGACTTTTTCCATAAATCCATTTCGTCGTATATTTGGGGAGTCATGAGGGAACAATCTCAAAAGTACACTGCCGAATATCCGAACTCGGAGAGTCTCCGGTCCCGGGGGCATAAGAAAGCCATTACAATGGCGGGTTTAAAAGTCACATTCAAATATTTTAGGTCAATCTGATATGGAAATTCGGGCAGGCTACGTGATCATGATCTCAATACGTATAAACTTTCCATCTTCGCAGTGACCCGAGTTGAGCCGTTCCGCCCCCGCGGGACATCCTTTATTCACGCTTTCGAGTTTTTCAGATCCATGTTTAAGTTTATATTTTCTCTCGACAATTGTAACTCAATCATCGCCGTGCACATATGTACGCTTAGTGAATATAATATATTTTATTAATATGTAAACATAATATACATAATTTGGTTTACGCAGGGAATTTCGAAAGAATTTCGGCGAACATTTTTTAAAGGTCAATAAAATTTACACAACTGAAACGGTACTTTTTTGATTGAGGCAGTCGATTTTTTAATAAATTTAGAGTAATTTTCAGTTTCATAATGATGTGTAATATTTCCAACAACAGCAACAGAAAGTATGGGAAAATAAATAAAACTTTTGAAGTCATATTCCCATATCATTTTTTAAATGTAATATTTGCATTAAGATACTGAGAATGGAGCTAAATATTTTTGGACATATTAAAGTACCCGTATATTACAAGCCACATTTCGTTAAATACTAAAATGGTTCTGTGTAATTTCTCAAGATATAAAGTTCGCTTTCAATTTTCATTAATTTTGTCCCTTGCAAAGTCCCGTCGGAGATGAAATCAGGATGATTATCAAATGTTTAATTACGTTCTTTAACGATCTAACTCTCAAAGTCAAACCGCAAGCTTTGAGCACATTATTGACACTGCCAAAGGCGGGAATAAGATAACCGGAGCCGATAGAGATTTAACTTGGCCCGGCAGGATTCCGCCAAGTTTCTATAAACTTCGTCCAAATTAAGATGAATTATTTAATTAGCGAGTCGATTGGTATTATGGGTTCAGCGAGTTCCTAGGGTACCATAAATCTCGGAAGATTCAGTATACGGAAGGAAAACGTCATAACTCTATAAATTATGCAATCGGTACTGTTAATATCACGCGAACAATCTTAGCGTACAAGTTATTAACTACCTGTAATAATTAATTTGCAGTATAGTTCCTCGCCTATTTTGTAATTTTAACTTTCCTAAAATGTAGGAGCATATTTTCAATATAACATTTTAGTGCCGTTTTTACCTGCCGAGTCATATATCATAATAAAAGTAGAATATATAAGCTTCTAATAACAGGTCCACCATAAATAATTGAAAGGTTTTGTTGAAAATAATTGCCCATGAAATATCGCTGCGGAAGTAATGAATTACCAGAACCGGCGGCCCTCTGTATTCTCGGCGCTAAAGGAAAATAAATCGGGCTTTTCATACTACGTACGAGTGTACAAGTACCTTCGGAAACCGCTTTTGGGAACCCTTTAAACAATTCATTCGCCGCCATATTCGGGGAAGATAAGTGCGCGTGTTATTCGTTTATTCATTATCGAATATCGCAATTAAATACGCAACGTACAAACAAAGGGCCGCCAGAAGGTTATCGCGCATAAAGGCCTTGGGTTTCTAGCTATTTACCCAGCTCGGGACACTTACGGCACATTTGTTATAGATGAAGCGCGTGAAGGACATAACTGCTTTGTGGGAAAGGAAACGAAGAGGAAATAATAGGTAGAAAAAGAGCACTAGGGTGTTCATACCCTCACTCGTACTGGCTTATGTAACTTGGACTTTAATCATTAGAAGTCCCGTAAGATATTTTTAAAATATTAAGCAATCCATAGGGGACCTTATCCAATATTTATTAACAAGTATTTGAACATATCCAGAAAAAATATATATTTTAAAACAAGCCCAAAGATATATAAAATAAACAAAAAAAATAAGAAAAAATAAAAAGCTTCCGAAAATATACCTGAGAGACAGGACTATTTTAAAGCATTCCCGTTTTGATATCCCAGAGGAATAAAAAAAACCTTTTTAAGATTCCCGTGATCATTGCTGAAAAGTATAGTTTTTTGCCGTTCGGAAAGTGCTCGAACAATTTTTCCTAAGGGTAACATATTCATTCTTGACTTCAGATTTTCAATTATCTATCTGTGTCCCTTTCACAATTCAGTCCACCAGTTAACGTTGAACGAGACAAAATTAAGAAAAAATATGTCAAAAAAAGTATATGAACGAATTTTATGTACATAATATTATTTTTGTATCAAGCAAAGCCTTTTTTAATCAGGTACCAAATTCTGTAAGGCTAATCATATCTTGCTTTTTTTAATAAAAAAAATCGTTATCACTGATAGTAAATAAATTGATTTCACAATCATTTTATACTATGCAAAATATTGCGCTTTATTTTAACAATCAAATTAATATTAATGTTAGTCTCCCCCAAGAAACTTAATAACAGGTATGCAACTCCGAGTATTTCACATTTTCCTAATCTAAATGCAGATTATTGCTTTGCTTCTTCACTTATGTCGTCTCTATACTATCAACATCATCTCCCAGATCAAAAAATCTGGAGCACAGCATCATGCCTTCATAAGTAATAATTAACGATTCGGTTACCACTACGAATATCCGACACAACGCTCTTAACACCATTCACCGTAAAAAGAGGTCAGAAGATATTGATGTCGAAGTTTTTTCACTTTTTTATTCTCGGGAATATACCTGTCGGGTTTTGAAATGAAGGATACATTTTAGTTCTCAGCATATATGTTACACAACACACGTCCGGTGACTGTGTCCCAATTTCCCAGTCAGATGACGCCTGGGGCGAATTTCATTTGAAAGGGAAGATCGCACAACTATTAAGAGCGTCTAATAAGCAATCCTCATGTGCCTCGGCACAAAGTTGTCATATTAAACTTGCCACTCTCCTCATCACCTTTGGACAGCAACGTCTTAGAATTTAGGGACATCAGAGAGATATTTCACATTTTGTAATTTAGACATTTCCAGCTCGATAAATTAAAATCTTTACATGTATGTATGTGAATACGTATGTATGTATATATGTTTATGTGTGTATAAATGTATATATATATATATATATATATATATATATATATATATATATATATATATATATATATATATATATATATATATATATATATATATATATATATATATATATACATATATAAATATATATATATATATATATATATATAAATATATATATATATATATATATATATATATATATATATATATATATATATATATATACATATATAAATATATATATATATAAATATATATATATATATATATATATATATATATATATATATATATATATATATATATATATATATATATATATATATATATATATATATATATATATATATATATATATATATATATATATATAACAATAGAAGGCGGCAAGTCAAGGGGTTCATAATTATGGTATTAGCCACTGGGTTTACATTAGGGACTGCATCCATCCTACACTTGGGCTTATGGTTTGTTGAGTTTATTTGAGTATCCAGGGAACCTTGAAAGCTCGCAAGCATGGTTCGGACCACACGATCCGGCAGCTTGTCACCAAATGCTGCAATGAATGGCCCTGCAGCAGTGTACACATTAACATTTGGTTTCAGTAACGCATGCTAGAGTTACGGTTAGGCTAGATTTAGATGAATATCCAACGTCAAATAGACGTTACGTAAATTAGGTGGAATTTCACGAAGATTGGATCGCACCGTCGGATATTTCGATTCGGTTTGTTACGCCGACTCTATGTGACCCGAAATCGTGAAATATTTCATTGAAAATACACAATTATTCAAATGCGTATTTAAATTTTTGATTTCTGAAATATTCTTCGCATTTTGCACGAATTCTAGAATTCTAGCTTCTATCAAACGTTGTCTCATACAAAAAAATATTAAAATTCCTCCGTCGCTCTTTCAATGTATGTTTTTTTTTTAATCATAGATATTGAAATTATTATCTATTTTCCTACATTATAAAACTATTTTAAATGGCACTAGGACGTCAAAAATGCCAATCTACGAGAACAAACTTGATTTAAAATTTACTTGGTAAGAACCACTATTTTTTACAATCCATTGTGACACGTGTTTCATTAATAATTACGGTGTTTGTAAATGATGCGGAATGCATCGAAGCGCGTGTCGCAATAGATTTTGAGAAAATAAATTATTGTAAGCTGACGCCTTTTTTTTAGAAGTCAATGTGGAATCAGACAAACTTCGATCTTTTAGGGTCAGCCGTAGAACTTTGCACGATCCCTCGTGCAAAGGAGGCAAAGTAAGGCCGGCAATGAATGCAATATTCTCGTCAAATACCAACAGAAGTAAATGTCAATACAGAGTAACAAGTTATGAAGTTCTCAAAGTCTTTTGTTTAGCATGGACCATTCGGCCCTTCGCTTTAATATATTGTAGAATTTAGGAGACCTTTCATTCCCTTCTCAAAGTTCGCATTATGCCATCTCGACGTCAGCGTCGTCCACTATTTAGTACATCGTACATTCTGTAAATTTAGTGGCCCATGTGAAAAATATGGAGGCTATTCTGTACATTGCTAACGCACATGGAATTTGTCTTGTAATACTCGGAATAATACAAATGTAACTAGGAGGAATTTAGGGACGAAGATACTTTAAGAGGCGGTTTATTGCATACAAACGAGAGAAGGTCAGACCAGAGTAAGGAATTTATTATTTTGTTTTTGTTTGCTGGGAAACTTGATTAAAAATTATGTGCCTACATATGTATGTACAGGTTAAGAATGGTCTCCATTTATGAGCGACCAAAAAATTGTATTTCGGAAGATTTCAAATATGTGTTTGTTACGAACATGAAAAAGAATATATTGTTTTTCAAATCACTAGATTTAGGCGAATACGTACAAAACAATTCGCAACATTTTAAGTGTGTCAAAATCCTTTTTCACAAATCTGTATTTCTCTACTTAGGAGTAATATTTCTTGACATCTCAATACAGATGAAGAATGCAGTGCCGGGGCTACTTGAACTTTGATGTGTTACTTGAGCCCAGTACAAAAAAAATATTTAGATCGTGGTATCGATTGAAGTATCGTGACAATAAGTGTCACCTGTCAGGGAAACAATGAATCATGTCGATACGTTCATTATTGTAGACTAAATACAGATTTATTTTTTTACTGGGCTCAAGTAACACATCAAAGTTCAGCCCCGTTCTACGGTATGTAAATGATTCGGATATAATCTGACATACATTACATAAGGGTCTCTGCTAAATAAAAAGCTCACTCAGCTCAACCATAGATGCTGCCGAAAATCCCACATGAAAGAACGTATCAATTATGGGATATTTATATGTACACAAGTTCCAAAAATTCAGTAGTGTTGTTGTCCATCATGGGTAGAATGCTGAATGTTACACATGTATAAAGTGATCACGTAAGCAAGTCTTTGAAGGGCTGTAGGCCCTGTAAATACCCAGACTTCCATAATCTTCTTCATTTATATTTATGTGAATAAAACAATATTCATAAATGTCGTTTGACGATAAATACGTATAACATTATGTTCTCTGTAACAAATTTAAGAATCTGTGTAAAAACCCGCAAATTAGACTAAGAGCGCTTGTGCACTACACGAATTTTTTTTGTCCAGCAGACCGTTTTTTTTTCAAATAAAAGCGACTACGATAGTTAAGCGTAATCAATTTTACGCGCACCGTGGTTGCGCACCGATCGAGCGCACCGATCCGGAGAAAGAGGGACAAGTGCACAAGCCAATCATTCGTTTTTTTAATGCTAACCCGACTGCCGGACAGAATCATTCCGTGTAGTGCACAAGCTCTCTAAGGGCGCTTGTCCACTACCTGGAATTTTACTGTCCGGCAGTCCAGGCAGGTTTTGAAAAATGAAAGCGACTACGGTAGTTAAGCGTGATCGAATTTACGCGCACCGTGATCTCGCACCGATCCGAAGAAAGAAAGACAAAAGCACAAACCAATCCAAGCCAATCATCCGTTTATCACGCTAACTGAAGTGCCGGAATTACACAGAATTTTACCGTCCGGCACGTCAGTTAGCATTTAAAAACGACGATTTTACGATCGAATTCACGCGCAACGTGTTCACGCACCGATCAAGTGCTCCGATCCGAAGAAAGATGGACAAAAGCACAATCCAATCCAAACCAATCGTCGTTTTAAAACGCTAACTGACGTGCCGGACAGTAAAATTACACGGAATAATTACACGGAATTCCGGGTAGTGGACAAACGCCCTAAAGGTACACGATAACCCATTCTCCCCCCCCTCCTGTCGAGGACCCCCCCCCTGTGTGCTACACGCGTCCCGCAGTACATGTAAAGAGTAAACATTAAAATAAGAACTCGCGTAACGTGGAGTATTCGTGTCATTAAAAATTCCAGAAGGTTTCAATGGGACGGGTGCTGTGAAACTCAAAAGGTGTAAACAGAGCAATTTTGAGCTTTGTTTGGACGTAAAAATGTATTTAAATTTACATTTCCTTTTCAGTGAAACGTTATTTAAAAGGGATATGCACACACGCCTAATACCACTATGGTCAACAAAAAATAATACTTTACTAACAATACTTTGAATGTGTCTAAATACTTGTTCACAAATCTAAATTATCTCCATTAAGGTGTTATTTGTTTCCATTATTTTTGACATCTCAACATCTGAAGAACCCGAAGTTTCTCAAGCATGTGAATATAATCCAGGGTTCGGAAATCGCATACAAATGGAAAGAGTCTCTGCTTAATTAAAGCTTTCCTCATCTGTTACGACTTTGATCAATGTTTCTCGAAGTTTAAAAAAATCTAGTAGTGTGGTTATCAATCATGGGTACATATAAAGAATGTTACACGTGTATAAAGTGATCACTCAACTTAGTCTATGACGGTCGTAAGACCTGTAAATGCCCAGACTCCATATTTTTCTTTATCTTTGTTCAAATGTCAAAAAATAATTATTTATTGGTTAAGAATTAGTAAAAATTTACTAGGCTTTATGTTTTAGTCTAGTCTAGAGTATGGGATTACTCCTTGGGGTGGTTTGAGTAATGCATTATTTAATGGCGTTATTTTTGCCCAAAAATCAATAATGAAAATAATACTTATAGTTCCGAAATGGACAGCAAATAACACCCACTAAAAAACAGTAAAACCACTTTTTGCCTAAACAATCCTTGCATATGTATTTAAAGGATATGCAGTGTTGTCCTTTACGTACGCCATCTGCAATTCATTTAACTTATTCCACTCCTGTATCGATGAATACGGAGAGCATGACTGATCACCCTGCCGTCATATAATGGCGCTCGCGTTAACATCGCATCAATCCGATTCGGTTCCTTATATACCGCTTGGGTGCGTATAGGTGTCAGAAATAATAATTTGCTTTTTTTACCGCTCACAATTGCATAAGGTCTTTGGTTTGATTCCACAAGTGGTCAATATCATTTTATAGTGTTTTACCTCTGTAACTTTTAATACCACGGACAGTTTTCTGAAGAGTTAGACTGACATATGTATATGTCTTTTTGTAATTTACGACTTTAACAAAGAAAAAAAAAGCATTTTTAAATGAAGAGCCTTATCTTATATTGCGACGGATCTTAAATATTTTTGGCGATGGAACCCTTTTGAAATATTATACTAAATATTTTATGGAACCCTAAAATAAGCAAGACCTAGTTTTTTGATAATTTTCTTATGATAATCATTTGATGGCAATCGTACAAACATAGGTACATTATACAATATTGACTTCTATGAAAGTATAAAAAATTATACAAAATAACATTGTATTAATTCCATTGTATTAATTGATTTAAAAAATCCATTTAATCGGAGGTATGAAATTGTTACTCTTCTATTATGTCAGCCATAATATACGAGAATTAAATGCAATGTGAAGTATAATTCTACTTGTAGCAGAGGAGCCCTAGCAGTGGTCTTACCGAGCCCCGGGGCTCCGCAGAGCCCACTTTGAGAATCACTGCTGTATTAGGTCTGCGTTAGGGACAAATAAAAGAAAAAGCTAGTACCTACTTTAGGCATCTAGTTTTATCCTATCTCTTTAAAAACTGAATTAATGAACAAATCTTTTCGTTGATGAGTAAACTTTCGGAACGCTATTTACAACGAACCGAAATAAATAATGTCGGATGATTCAAAGTAGGTACACGAGAAAACAAACGCAATTTAAAAGATAAACTTTGTTCTCATCAACTTAACGACATGACAGCTCTGTTCGTGGAAAGAAATAAACCTTATCTCCCGTCTTACGTTCTACGCGGAAAGCGAATTAAAGAAAGATTTCCTTTTTTTTTTCGTTTATATATCATTTCATTCAGACCCTTAATGGTGCATAGGGTACTGCATCATATAAACGCAGTGTTATCTTGACCGTCAACACATGAAGTAAAGGTGATCAGCCCATATATATATATATATATATATATATATATATATATATATATATATATATATATATATATATATATATATATATATATATATATATATATATATATATATATATATATATATATATATATATATATATATATATATATATATACATACATATATATATATATATATATATATATATATATATATATATATATATATATATATATATATATATATATATATACTTATATATTGCATAAACTTTTGCAAAAGTAAAATAAAAACTTTTTTTAGTTTTCGCATCAAATTTATGCTAGATTTATGTTTGTTTTTGATGCATTCTTCCATAAAATATCAAATTGGAGACTGGATCGCATATTCAATAAAAATATTAAATGTGCAAATATATGGGTGCAGAACCGCGTCATCTGGTTGAACAATTTCGCGCCGGTCCATAGTCCGGTATTTGAATTTGCGGGTTGCTTCGAGGGACGAAGGATATTGAATATTAGCGCTATTACCGCCACATTTTATTATTACACCTCTATAATGAGAGACCTTATTGGGAAATCTGTGAGGCTCTCGGAGCTCCAGGGAAATATGTGCGGAGCAAAGGAAAACCCATAATCCACCGGAATAACCCACCGGAATAATGTGAGAAAACTGAGATACAAGATAAATCTGGAACAATTCACACATATGCGGTGTTTCAAATACGATTGTTATATCAAAAATATAACTGTGAATTTCGTTACGCCTATTTATTGTACATCAAGTTTTTATATATCTTTTTTAATGGTCTAGTCACTGAATACGACTTCAGAACAAATGTTTAAGTTAACAAACGTAATTATTACAATATTTTATTTATTTATTTATTCACAAACGATATAGTACAATACAAATCAAAAGCAAAACAATACAAGTCGTTTTTAATGTTTTTCAACAATTAGATGAGAACACAATCATCACATATCGAAACAAGTAAAAGCACGGGCTAAATACATGTATAAAGAAAGAATAGAAATTCGGTATGTTAAAAACAGTTATAACAAAGAGTTATTCATCGGAGTATTGAATATTTTCAGACTAAGGCACATATGATTTTCTTGTGTAAATTGTTGTTCATTTTTGGTATTGAGTATTTATGCGGTGAATAAAACTAATTAATATGTAATTTATAATACTTTATGAAATAAAGATAACTATCACACTATTTAATGCGATGAAAGTTCCCGTATACCAAAAATGATCCCAAAAATACCAGAAATATCTGCGTTATTCCAAAACATCATTTAAATTCGATGGAATTGAAAACATCACAATGATTTTCCTCAACATAAAAAAAATCGGTTGAATTGAGAAGGTATTTAACAAACTTATGATTTACTTAAAATTAAAAATATCAAGTAAAAATAAAAAGTTTTTTACAAGAATAAATTAAACATTTTCATGTGGTTGATGCATCAGTAAACTAAACATAATATTGACATCATTTTATCATGGTATTTGGTAACATTCCGTAATTTTGATAGGTCGTTAAAGCTGTTTACTGGACCGGTCAGTGCTACTCAACTACAGAATAAAATGTCCATTTTGCGTGTAATGTCATCCACTAAACATATATTAATTTTTAACGTGTATTAACAGATTGACTGTAAAAATAGAACTGAAAACTAAAAATTAAAAGTAAAACTTGCAATTGTAAATAAAAAATGCACTATAATTTAAATGATTAAAACAGTTGTATCTAGCATGTTGTTCAAAATTTCAGACTTTATTGTTTTATAACATATTGGGTATTGAATTTTAAACGAAACTACAGGCGATAATTAAATAAAACCTTCCTCAACCTAATCGAAGATGCTGCTGTGAACTCAAACATGAAGCGACAAAAGATTTATGATATCGCTCACTCTTTTCAACAACGTCATATATCAAAAAACTTGTTTCTTCAGGAGATCGTTTTTAAAGTTTAAAAATATGGTAGAATGTATTAAAAATAAATATCAAGCCACTTATTGAACTTTTTTACTGCGCAACAGATCTTTTTAGGTAAAACGTGAATGTTTTTTCTCAATTTGAAAAATTATTTTGTATATTTAAAAAAATAATTAAACAATACCTTTTCTTCAAAATGCAAAACAACACTTTCTAGCCTGCAGCGGGAAAAAATTAAGTTAAAAATATGTCACTTTAGCTGGGATATAGTACATTTTCAAGGCATTCCAAAAAAATGCACCACTGAAAATTTACGATTTTTGATATATGACGTTGTTGAAAGGAGTAAACGATATATGTAAAAGTTTTTTTTTACAATGAGAAGTGTGGTTGACCATCATTGTGAATGATACACGTGTAGTAAATTAATCAACTAACTAGCCTATGATAGGTTTAAGCCCTGTAAATTCCCAGACTTCTTCATTAATGTTGAGATGTAAAAAAAATCCAATTCATTAAGCGCGAGAGCTTTAATTTAAGAATATTTGCTAATCTAGAGAAGCCCTTGATAGTTGGAAAAGTGGAAGGGAAAAGAAACGAAAAAGAAACGCTAAGACGCTAAGGCGACCAGATAGTGGAAATGACTGGAACCTTGCTTTTTTCAGCTCTCCGCTATTAAAACAGGAAAGGCTAGACAGAGATAACAAATCAGAGGATACTGGGAAGTCACAATCCTCAGTTTCAAGGGATTAGATCACGTTTAAACATTTATAATGAAAACACAAATTCAAAATATATTTAATATTTATGTATTTTTTCGAATTACCTAACGTCCAAGTGATTCTAGCTCTAGCTCTAGTTCTAACGTTTAAATGACCGAAATCTAGCTACGGCTTATGCAACACCGCTTATAATGACCCTACTCAGGCTTCAACTTTTTATGTTTCATAGCCTTTGCCTACTCGTGAGTGGACTCTTTATGTTTAAAGTTACTATAATTTCATGTAATTCATGAGTGAAAATTCTATGCAAAAACACTCGCTATTTATTATATTTATATTCCTTCTTCTTTTTATAGATCCTCAAGATCTGTCTGTGCCTCCGCTTGTCGCTTTTGGGATGTTGACTGTCGGTTATCTCTCCACCTTTTTGGAGGTCTGCCTGGGGGTCTACGTCCTTCAGGGTTTCACTGAAGAAGATACGTGAAAGTTTGTCTTCTGACATTCTGTTTACAAGATCATTCTAGTATCGCCTGCGTTGTCGTCTCCACCTCACAAGATTTTGATTTCACTTTAATTTTCCCTCAAATATAAAGCGGTCCGATTGAGTCTGAGATCAAAGATTCTAATACATATTTTAAATTTGAACAATTTCAACAAAGCTCTGCAAGAATTTTAATAAAAAATAAATCGTAGAAACTTCCAAAGTTATAATGTCCCTTGATTGATAAGAACTGGCGTGGAGGTCGTAAGTTGGCCACCCTAAGCAAGTTTAGCGCCAGACCGCAATATAAACGGGGGAAGAAATATCGGGGATAGAATTGGCGGAAGTAAAGCGGCCGCCTGAAAGATTTTTAATATCGCTAAATCGGACCCGTCGCGAAACTTTATCACTTAGCCGTTATTGCTATTTGCCGGACTTTCATTCTTGTCACTTCTGTCCTAATCTGAACTTAAATATCGCCGAATCGACCCTCGGATCGGCCGAGGGAATTTATCACGACATCGCTATTTGCCGGGCACTTGTATTTTTGTCGTTCCTGCACTGGGTCGAAATTCCGACAGGTTTTTCACCCACAGCTCAAAATCCCACCAAGGCTTATAATTAAGGTTTATAGAAATACTAACTAACTAACTAACCATCACGCTACTTCCCCGCAGGGGTAGGCAGAGAGGCACTCTGTCTTTGCAAACATTCTTCGCCTCTTCTACATTCATGCATCTCCTCATACATACCCGACGATTATTATGACTCCTGACCCGGCCGCTTTCAAGTATTTAACATACCTGATTGTGCCAGGTTCATAGAAATAGATTTGATAAATAAAAAGTATTGTTGACTTTGTGGTATGGTTATCCATATAGCACGCCTAATCATTCAACGTTCAGTTTATGTAATACCACTTGAATTCTAAAAAATATTAAACAAACTAACATTTTTAAAGTGCTATTACACAAAGTGAACAACAAATGATAAGAAGAGTGTGTGATAAAGAAAGAATGTAATAAAAATAAATGTCATATGATTTGCACACGAATTATTATCATGACAACTCTTTTGAACTGTCTTCGATATCTTTCTTAGATGATTTCTTGGTACCTTTCTTTTTGAGCTGAAATTCCATTTTTGTGATAAAAAAACAACTGTATAGTTTTTTTCCGTTTTATTTGACGAGAGACCGGTTTTTTTCATCACCGACATCATCGAACAGGCGGAAGGCTAGAAAAATTGCAGATTCTAATTTCAGGGAACACTGGATTTCCCCCAAATGAGTAAAGTTCGGTAATAGAAGCTTATCAACCAGCTGTTCCATATACATTTATACATTATTCAAATTCAGTTAAAGAAATCCATTTCTATAACAAAATTATTATAAAACCCTACCATAAACTTTGTTCATATTTTGTATTAATATTTTTTTAACACATTACTTAAATTCATTAAAATTAAATTCGTTTTGTCAGAAAAATTTTATAAATCGTGTTTTCATCTCCTGTCTCATTGCGCATATAACGTGGAATTTTATCTAAACTCCCATGTGTCTAATGATATCGGTAACGACGAAATCCGGTCACTGGTCGAATAAAATACTACCGGAAAAAGACGTATATAACGAATAACTGTAGTTCATAACCAATGTAATTTTTATTTACTTAACGTTTATCAATCCACGTTGTATTTCGTATACCAATTTGCACTGTATATTGCAAATTAATATCGTGTCTAAGTCGTGAATAATTGAGAGACAGCGTCACTACGTCACCATCTTGTCTCGTCTTACAGTAATATTTGTCGGATATTTATTCTCGTCACTTTTGTTCTAAAACAAGGTTTAATGTTGTTAATGTCACAGCAAGTTGCCACGAACATCTGCTGTGGGACACCACAAGTTGTTGATAATCTCTTGAATAAATCAGCCTCCTAAATAACACTTGTTTTTCGAATACGAGCGCGTCCAGTATTCAAAATAAATAAGACGTCACAATCCGGATGTATTTTCAAGAAAAACAAGAAAATGTAAGATAAAAACCAAAAGGAATTTTTGAATAAACGCCAGCAAATTGATATCGTGCTCTTAAAGATTTAGTAAAAAGCTTCTCAGGTTTTATTAACTTTTTTCTTTTTTTTATTAAACTTATAGGGAAATTAATGTCTTTTTAAACACGTTTTTCTCCTCCGTAGAGTAGTGGTTACCACGTGTGGCTACTTTGCTTGAGACTCCGGATTACAATTCTAGGGGAATCGAAATAAATGCATGTGACTTTTCATTATTAAATTTATTTAATAATCACTCTGAGGTAGAATTGTAGCGAAAAGATAATTCGTCGATCACGTAGTGTAGATAACTTTAACTTTACTTCGATGCTTTGTTTCTAAAAAAATTACCATCTTATAGACGGTCGTCTATAATTCTGCCAGGAGGTTAATGATATCAAAATGAAAATTGATTAACATTTTTTATCGAATTTTAAGTCATATATGGTACTCTACGTGGTTACGACTTCTATACGGAGTCGAAGCTCCAAACAAGTCCTGAAGCGCAAGACAATCACTTTACCTTCGATATGAATCAGTGCCCTATGCACCAATGGATGCTTAGATCACTGCTATATGCAAGATAAAGCTAAGAAGAAGATAAAAAAAAACCTGCCACAAGCAGGTCTACCGTACACAATACAAAAAAGCACATATCAAAAAAGGTTATAACAGAAGTTCAGAATTTTTGCAATGAATGTTAAACATTTATTCTGTACGAAATTAATAAAATGTTTTGTCAGTGTTAACATACATTACAAAAAGGGTCAAACAAAAAAGAGCACATCAAAAAATATTATAAATTCTGAAATTTTTCAATGACGATAAAACATTTATTCTGTACGAAAATAATAAAAAGTTTGGTCAACGTTAGTTATTAAAGGATTATTTTTAAAGCAGTACGGAGTTTACGATATTAAATAATATTTGGTATTAATATTTAACGTATTCGAATCACATCATTCAAAGACACACGAATGTATTACTCAATATTGGATGCTTTGCCAAAAAAAAATAATTCACACATGGTCTCGAAATGGTCACTTTTCTATCTGATAAATATTTGACTAGAAAGAAAAGCATGTAATGATTTTTGTTATGAGTATATTACAGCATCGGAGCACATATTCTACGTTAAAAGCTATCTTTATGTTAATTTGAACGAAACGTCTAGGTAAACAAAACAAATTTATTAAATCTCCAGGCCGCTATTAAACTTTGTTTTCTTAACAATAAGCCGCTTCTCCATCCATCATTTCCAACTCCGAAACCTTCAAACATCCTGACAGAAAACAACACAGCGTTTTCTTTCACTCCATATACGCACAACATAATCTTGAGTAAACTCCATTGTTAGAATTCAATAAAACTTTTAAGATATGCCTCACTCTCTTTTCAGGCAATAAATGGCGCACCGCAAAAATAATTTGAAAAAAAATACGAGCATAAACAAAAATTTCAATATTTTCTGTAAAATATTTAAATTTCTAACAAGCTACTTGTTGATATCATGATTGTTGCTATCCAATCTTCAGAAAGCATTTTTTATAAATTGTTTTTGATTTGTTCTAAGTTTTTATTATATATGAGATTGTTATAATTCTAGCCTCACTAAGTACATATTTATTTAATTAAACATATCACAAAAATAAGTCACATGTAGAATATTCCCGATGAGTAATTTGTATTACTCATTTTGGGACATGGGATTATGGTTTACATTACTAAAAAACAAATAAAAAAGTAACAAATAATAAAACACGACAATATGTAAAATATGAAGCAATAAAAGGTACAGTAAATAGGCAAAAAAACATATGGTAAGCAGCATGTTTAATGGAAAAATAAGAAAATACAACTAATCACTAGTACAAATTTATTTTCATTAAATATTTTTTCAGATTTTTTTTATAATTTTATATATTATAAGTATATTTTTTTTATTCGTTTATTACATTTTTATTTATAACATAATACATTTGAATCATTTATACATATGGAGAACTTTTATATTTCGATTCGCTGTGCCTCTCCATAAAAGAGACTGTGCTCTTGTGCTTGGAGAGGGACTTACACTCGTGGTTTAATGTTATGTAATAAAAAATATAATAGTTTTTTTTGTATATTTTTTCAAGATTTAAATGTATTTAGCTTAATTTTTTTCTAAAGTATATTTATATCATCTATTTTTTTTTCTTTAGGGAGTTTATTGAAATGTTTGATTGCCAAATATTTGAAGTTTTGCTGAAATTGCTTGGTGTTGCATTTTGGAGTAGAAAAATCGTTTGAGAATCTCGATGATAAATTTTTTGTTAAATTTAAATAGTTGTCACCCTTTAGTATTTGAAAAATCGCGGTTTTTTTATAAATGGATTCTATATTTGGGACTTGAAATTTTTAAAATAATAATTTTGTTGGATATATATATATTTTTTTTAAATAACTTTAATTATGGTTTTCTGTACTATTTTCACTGAGTTCAGTATGTTGTTGTATGAGCCTGTTGTTGTATATATTACATATGAGATTTTTATAATTCTAGCCACTCTAAGCATATATTGTGTGTAGTTCGAGAAAGTTCGAAGCTTTGAGGCTCATTAAATTATTACACTTGTTAGAATATTCTCATCGCTCGATATTCCTGTAGTCGAAGAAAACTCGTATCCACTTTTCACGAAAAGCAATGTCGTTGAGAAATCTCGGATGATTATTCCGAAAATGGAATAGATTCTACTTACATCGCTGGGACTTAGTCTAAATCGCTTACCATTTCACATTTCAGCCGCTATCACCGCTCGTAGCAGCCCGAATATCTTTTATTTTACCTGACTTATTGGCAGCGTCTCGAGGCATTATCTCTTCACGCACGGCTGCTCCGCTGGGCCGGTCGGGCCCTCCATTCTCCAGTTATTGTTTCCAGACATCGAGTATGTGTCTCCACTCTCCACCTACGTAGGGTAAACAGGCAAATCGTTGACACTCGCTACCCTCCCAGTTATTGACATTACCGATTCATTCGTGAATTTATATATATTTTTTTCTTTTAACCCTTACCCGCACCCAATGGTGCATAGGGCACCGCATCGTAGCGACGCGGTGCTATCTTGATCGTTAATTGCATGAAGGCAATGTGATCAGCCCTGCGCTTCTTGTACCAGTCCAGGATGATAATAAATAAATATGAATGTGAATATGAAAATCACCCATATTTATTTTGACCCCATTAGGAATTGAGCCCGGGACCTCCAGCACGGTAGCCAATCGCACTGACTACTACACTACGGACGTGGATCTTACAGTGGACCGTATGTGGAATTTATATTACATGAAACAGAACTTAAATTTTGAGTTCCCAATTAATTGCCTTGATGTAAACACGACTCATTTTGAGAACCACACATATTCTCATCAACGTATGAAAATATGAAATTTGTATGTTCATATGTTGATAACTACATCTGTGGTTTTCGAAACTAGTCTTGTTTGCATCAATAAGATGAACTTTAAACCTCAATTTAAGGACGTGGAGCAGTTATTGACATGGGGATTCGGATATTTTGATAATTCGTCTTGATTCAATCTTCTAAAACATGTTGACTAATTTTTAAAAAGCTCTCAAGATTAATCTGCGTGAAATTTTCTTCCTTGATACTACTGTGTTGTCATTGGAAATTATTTTATTAATATTTCTTTATATCTGTTTCTATCCATTAGCGTTCATTTTGTTCCTGGTAATCTTGGCAGAAGATATATCATCTCTCTAAGATCACTTGTGTGGCCAGTTATTATACAGACACACATGGAATGGCGACGTTTATTTCATCAATTATATTGTACTGACGATTACTTACATTATTCTCATATTATGTTAAAAGGTTATTCTAACCATCAAAAACTAAGTGTGCAAATACATGTACAATACTAGATTTTGTCGTCATCAAAATATTAGCAACTTAAATATTACATGCATCATAATGTTTTATACATTTTTTTTTCATGTGGCTCTCCTATCGGAAAATAACTATTATTACAGCGACTCTCTTGTTGACGACCGCACAAAACTGTAGCATTTAAATTTCTGTAGCCATGAAGTATTGAATGAATAAGTATTTATGCTATAAATTACTAGTTTTGTGTAAAATACCTTATGCTAGCAGTATTGGCCATATACATACCATATAAGTACATAGATATTGCCCATCTTGTGAGTAAAATATTTCCAAAAAAACAATATTATCAAGCTTATATACTTTTATTTATTGATTTGGCGTTGAATTTGTAGAACTCCATTTTAAAGAATCCTAATTTTAAAATTATTAATGAACAAACCAACCTTATATCTTCACCACTGCTAAACATATTTAAATATACTGTTATTGTACATCATGTCAATAAATTCTTCCTTTCCCAAAACATAAATATAAGTGTACGAACCTATGTATATCCCCCATTAACTATTGTTGTCTCTCGTAAATTATTGCTGCACATGTTAAAACTATCACGTAAGTACCTAGAATTGTATAGCTACATAAGGACCGTCAGTCAATTTAATCTTCACATTCGTTTGAAAATGCCATAACTAGGCGAAACATTTGTCACAATATAAATTTTTACGAGTTTTCAATAAAATACAACTAAGTAGACTTAAAAAATCTGTGTTTGATTTTAAAATGAATTCATAAATTATATACTTTTATTTATTGTTTCGGCATTCACTTTGTGGTAAGACATGATGAAATTCAAATTGAAACACTGTTTTTTTTACCAAATTACTCGAGTGGTAAAAAACGAGTGTTTTAATTTTAATTTCAGCTAATATACTCGTAAAACAAACATTGTTGCTTGCTATTGCGGAGAGAAACAGTGATTTTGATACGCCATCTAAAACACAGCCGTAGCAACAAAACACGAGACAAGTAAGCGGAAATTAGTTCTGATTGTCGAGCAAATTAAATTAAGCATTTTAAGACCGGAAATGTGTTTCTCTGTTCACCAAAACCGCGAAACGCCAGAAACAGTCGCGGAATATCTAATTACCTCTAATGAAGTCGCAGGAACTGCCTCTGAAACTTTCTCAAGATAAAACGAAGTAGAGTTTTGATTCGCTTCGATTACGATAATTTCCGAGTTCTCCGATGGTCAATTATACAAGTATTATATATATATACATACGTTGCAAGCTAGAGAACGAACTCATTTGGCATAACTATGCAAGTGGATGTTCTAATATCTACTAAACTTAGAGAAACTCGGAAACTTGTCAATCTCCACATATTTTACAAATCTAATTAGTCGAACGAAACTCTTTTGTATTTTAAATCACATTTTAAATGCGGAATGATAACGGTAAGTACGATCAACCTTGAAACGTACTTAGTGAGGTCCAAAAGTTTCTGGCCCGATTGATGGAATCAAATAGGTTTATTGGATCAATTATTTACCTTGATATTATATTTTGCAACACACCGCAAAGCTTCACCCGTTGAACTGAACAGTAACACTCGCAATACTAAACATTGCTTATGGCGGACAGCGTGCTTCTTAACAGCTACCATTACTTTAGTATTTTCAATGTTTTATTGTTGTTTCATAAATTTGTATTATTTTGTGAAACTATGCACATTAGAAATGTGTATTTTATATTCTGTAAACTAGACTGAACCACAGCAACGTGTGACCGGGTGCACCTAGTATATTTAAAAAAAATAGAAAATGATTATTACGATATAAACTTAAGATTTCGTTTACCAAGTAGTAAGTTTCGTGTGTATTAAGGTTATCTAAAATATGTAAATCGATAGAAAAAAGCCATGCAATATTGTAAAGCAACTCAGGTTTATGAAAATAAAAATGGAAAATAAGATGGAATTCAAAGTCATAAGTCCCTATCTTTAAATCTAGACGTAGTTATTGTCTTTTTTATTAATAAATTCAAAACAGCCGCTGAAAAAATGGTGATGAATCCAGGGATTTTGGTATTTTTTTATTATTTAAACTATTGATTTAACGTAACAAGCAGTGCATTTATCCTTTTAGAAATTTCAATATCCAAAGATATATTTGTTGTTTTTGTTTATTTTATCAAGCGAAGATCTTCAATCTGGAAACTTTTAGACACTACTGCGTATTTCGACGTTTTCGTGAATATTTTATTTCGCTGTTGAGTACAAAAGTATCACGTAGTGTAATCCAAATATATGCTAATTGTAAAAACTCGTTATACCAATACAAAACAAGCGAGTCTTTTACAAACTAACTTGGTTGGTATAAATATTTACACACTCGCTCGAAATTTGTAGCTCGCACAAGGCTGAATTCAAATCAAATATACTTACGTGAAATTTGTTTGTTCAATTTATAATAAACTCCACGACCGAATGTTCCGAAGTCAGAACAACTCCACCTGTTAATGTTCATTGTTCATTTATCTCGGAGACTCGTACATTTTCTACATAACGTTCCCCGAACTCGAAAGCCCGATAAAGAAGAAAATTGATACTCGCGGCTTGATAAGTTTAATCAACATTTTCTCTCCCATTTTGAGCACTCTTTTGGTTTATTCTTTTATAAATGGGCGGGAAGTTAATTATTTCCGAAACGAATTATTTTTCGAGATTTCCAGCGAATGCGGCGGTCGGACGACTCGTGAATTCAGGAGGTAGGAACAGTCAAGAGCGGCGGTCGTCAAACTTTGGGACCTCGCGGAACATCAAATTAATCAATTTAAATCGTGTGGACCACTGATGAATTTTATGTATCAAATGTAATGCTTATCACAATTCAATACATTTCTTGAAATCACAACAAAGATAAAGAAGAATATGGAAGTCTGGGTATTTACAGGGCTTACGGCCGTCATAAGCTTGATTAAGTTATCACTTTACGCACGTGTAACATTCACCAATACTTCCATATTCTTCTTCATCTATGTCGAGTTATCAAAAATATATAAAATAAATCCTAAGCGGAAATAATCCAGATTTGTGAAGATATATTTAGACAAACTCAAAATGTTGTATCATAATTTTATTCTGAGAAAAACATTATTGAGTGAATCCAAGTGTTTGAGGATGAGACTTACCTCTTTTTTGGTTAACATCATAACTGTCAATCCGCGTTTCTCCTAGGACCACCACTTTGGCGACCACTGGTGTTGAGTGTAGGTATTTGTATTTCGAGAGAGAACCTAATTATTTCTACGCTTTTCCCTCTTATATAAAATATACCAAAATTTGAATTTACTTGACAATAAGGTTGACACATCTTATGTATTGCAAACTCCGATATAAATATCATATTCGATTTATATTATAAAATACACAGGGAAAGCATAAAAAACATTTTCAATTATAAATTTTACTTGGTAAACACAACTTTTATTCAAATATATTGTGACACGAGTTTTGTGGCATCAGCATCATTATCAAGCACCGCACGCATTTGATAATGATGCTGAATGCATCGAAACACGTGTCACAATATATTTAGAGAAATAGTAGTATTTACCAAGTAAAATTAGAATAAAAAATTAATAGGCATTACAACAAGGTGACTGAATTAATTAAAGTATTTTTTTTTTAATTCGTTAAAATCTTCAATCGAAATAATTTTAACTATGTTTTAAATACTAGTATTTATTCTTAAGTCATTTTGGTTATGATACAACATGTAAAATCGGTGATCGCATTTCTAAAAATAAAATCCATTTTTATATTTTTCTGTATTTACATTTTATTATTTCATTCCAAGATTTGGTTACAATGTTAGAAAAAATTATAACAATATTCACCCTCCAACCAAAACATGTAACATATCTACAGGGGTATTGAAAAACATACTAACGTATAATAACATATGTATAAAAAACCCCAATAATATAAACAAAGAATATAAAAGGAAGACAACTTACAGAAATCTGAAAAATAACAACTAACAGTAGGCATAGTATAAAAATTTAAAATATCTACCATAGTCTAAAAGATAGTTGGAAACGGAATGTTATCTGTGAAAGAATAATAAACACTCTATCTCATAATGAAACAAACCCACCTGATTCAAAAGAATAAAGTGCCAAGATTGATTTTATCGATACTCAATATGAAAGGAACCCACTCCATCACCTTTAAAAAGTTTATTTTTAATATCAATAACATAGGTACTATTAAAGGGTGAAATTTGAGGATTCGTGGTTTGAAAAAATGAACCAATTTCCGTAAGACTATCGTACAAAATGGATGAGATATGTTTGGACATCGTATGGAAAGTAGAAAATGTTTGATTATTCACATGATTATGATTATTGCTAGAGAAAGGATATGTGAAGACATTGCCTTAGTCTACGTCACCAATAGGGCCTAATGAAGTTCTGTTCAATTATTATATAACACATATTTTCATTATTGTCCAATATTCGCATGAATAACTCACACTGAGAAATGATATTCATTACATGCATAGAAAATGGCTTAGACTATAAGAATGAGTAAAATGCGAAATAATAGAAATGTCGATGCGTTTGAACGACATTCGAGACATTACCTCAGTTGCAAAACTATCGCAAACATTCATTTGGCATCTTCAGGACTTACTGACAAATTATTGCGTAATAACTTCATTCGTCGCAACATATTTACAAGAGACATTATTTGTATATATGTACAGACACATCGGATGCGTCGATTCGTTTATTACTGGACTATTATTTGTGCTTAATCGCATTAGAAAAACTAGAAAGGAAATACACAAGGGGTCACCATTACCAATCAATTAGCTAATACGTTAGGGAGATTTCACTCACGAGATTAGGTAGTTATTAATTTAATAAACATCATAAGAAGCGTTCATTCGAGTGTTTTTCGTTACAATATTAATATCGTGTAAATCACATTGTTTCGTTACTTCACTAGCAAACTGGAAATTCCTTAAACTTCACGGTGCCATTTCCTCGGGGTTCTGGTTCTGCACACCGTCAAGCTACAAAATAACATCACGATATGATTATACAATAACATGAAAAATGCACCAAAGTAACAAGTATCACGAGTCCAATAAACAAACGATATATTTTAATAATCTTGAATTCTGAGAAAACGGCAGTCGGATATTAATAACAGGTCTGCGAGTTTCAATACGTAAGACATTATATTGCGAAGCTGGCAAAATATTACTTTTGTACACAGAATAATAAGCGAGTTCTTCCAGAGTCGAACAATATTATGCAAGCCGATTTCATCAATCTGTTATTCGTGTTAACAAACGAGTGATTTTTTACTAAAATAAACGTTCTTCATCAAAACATCTTCCGAATATTCGATCGTGTTGACTTTATTTTAGATCTCTTATCTATGAAAACAAGAATGTTAATTTAACTTTGAGAATACTAATAGTAATTAATTAAAATAAAATACATATTCAATTCTGACTGCAAACGATTTTATTTTGATATTCAACAGTTTTTGTGTTAACACTATTCAACCCTTAGAGAATACTTTTTATTATCTATCGAAATATCATACATGAGGGTCATTAACAATACATAAAACACGTAAATTTTGTTCATCGAAATTTTGTGTTTTTTTCACGATATTTTATACAACGTATCCACTGTGTAAAAATAAAGTGGATACGTACAGTGTTTATGATAGACACAAGGGATCTATCATAAACGCTATTGATATCTGTTGTAACGATAAGCGAGTCGATAACCTATAATTTACTTCTATTTTACAATTTAAGCAGCCCAAAACTGGTCGTCGATACGTAAATATTACAGGAAGTTAACGCAACCACTATAAATAAAAATGGTATTTATTTTCCGTCGAATACAAGTAAAATTAAGGTTATCGACACTTATCTATGTAGGTGAAGGATTTCCAATTCCAACTGACGAGTGCGATTCTGTTCCTCTGTGTCTATAGCGTTTATTTTTCATAAACATCACATTATTTATTATTTTATAAATAAATATGTCTTCTCACAATCATAGTTTTTGTTTTAAATTTCATGTAATTATATATCAGTACTGGAGTTATATTACAAAAATTCCACACAGAGAAAGCGGTTGCGTGGGCATACAATATTATAAAATACATATTATGGTAAAAAGGTAATTATTATACTTTAAACGTAAAAATTAAAGGAAAAAAATAGATATGTAACCAGAAAAATGAATGATATTTTTTTCATGTTATATTATATAAATAAAAATGAAGTACCATTAACGTTTATTGTGCCGATTTCGACAGCATCATTTTGAGGAATCGCTTAAATCAGTGGTCGGCAACCTTTTGAGAGGCTGGGTAAAAAAAAAATCTTTAGGTAAATGGGCAACCGTTCTTTAAAAATATAAATAAAATAATTTATTTTTATTTTCATTAAATAAAATATAAACATGTTAGTGAAAAAACATATTTTAATTATTAAAATAATCATGCATAAAAAATCACCTTACTTTTGTAACTGTTGCTATTTTCAATGAATAAATAATTTAATAAAAAAAATATCGTAATATTTTATTGGTGGGTAATTCATAATGTCGTAGTGGGAAATTCAATTACCAGCGGGTAGTAGGTTGCGGACCTCTGGCTTAAACGTTGCGTAAAAAATAACATGTAAATACGAGGAACAGAATCGCGCTCTTTGTGTATTTGTATCGTTATTAATACAAGTAAATCTCACCATCAGCGGCAGGGGCGGCAAGGGCGGGAGCGGGGAGGCTCCGCCCTCGGGCCACTAGGGCGGCAGGCCGTGCACGCGCGCAGACAAGAAGTTGTGCAGGATGAACACGGCCGGCTTCGGGCTTCCGTCCATATCCAGTTCCTGGAGAGAAAATACCATTTATGCCACATTACATAAAAGAGGCCTAAATTTCTGTGGGTCACGGTGAATAGGGGTCCTAATTTTTATACCGCCATACTTGTAGATATTATGTCGTTATACAAGATATAATAAAATGACAAGTATTGAGTTTTTTTCCACATTTATCTTATTTGACCAGTGACCGAGTTTCGTCGTAACTGGCATCATTATACTAATGGGAGGCTAGACCTATGTTATATTCACAATAAACCATGATTATATATTTATTTAGTTTCTAACAAAATTTTAATGAATTTAAGTAGCGTATTATAATAATCATTTATATATAAGTTATAAGTAAGGGTTTTGAGTATGATTTTACATAATTTTACTATAAAAATGGATTTTTTTAAATAAATTAAAGTCAAGATGTTGAGACACATGATGTGTTGTGTGTGTATGTGTGTAGATACGTAATCGGGGTCCTAATTTTTTTTTTAATGTTACATTTTGTCACGTGTACTGAATTATTATTATTATTTAAAAATGTACTTAATTATCCCAACAAGTAGTTTTAAAACGGTTCCTTTCGAAATCAATGCTTAAGATATTCTCCCAGAAAGGGCTCGAAATTACCGTGCGTAGGTACATGTATATTGTAAACGACGAAATGAAAATAAATGCTAAATTTATAAATAAATTATTAAACATTGTTCCTAACCATAGTAAAAGTTGAATTTGAAATCTCGCCATAGTTATTTTAAAGGTGTTGTTGTCACCCGACTTATTATTTATATTTATAATTATGATGAAAATTCGTAATATTATAGTGAAAGGTGTGTGTCGGAGGTGACGATATAATTTCACGTTAAATTCGTTCAAAGCTTTGCGTAATACACATTAACCTAGGAGTGGTGTTTGTGAGTGCGATAACAAGACGTTAGAGACGGAGTTCGCGAGGAGTAAGCACGGTGCAGGAGATACGCAGAGTGAAGTTCGGTGTAAATGGGTGCCGGGAATGGGAGACTGTCTCCCGCAGCCGTTTGGAGGAGACTCACGACCATAGTGCTGGAACAAAACACTTTAAAACAGATGGCAAAACTTCCCTTTCCCAGTGACGAGAATAAGTAGGGTCTAAAACTAGCGATAAACTCTTTTAACGGGCGCGATAGACGTAACAAACAAAGCGATAAACAACACGATATATCTATGTATTAAATGTTAAATCAAACGCTGATTTTTTTAGTCTTCTAAGTTGTATTTTATTTATTTTAACTGCAAACAGTTGGTAGAATAAGATTTTAAATTTTTGGGTTATATATCCAAAATTAAACAAGGTTATTAGATTGAATTCTACTTTTATTTACATAAGTATACATGATAATATGTAAATAAAAGTAGAATTCAATTCAATAACCGTATTTCATTTTGGATATATTACTCAAAAATTGTATTTTATTGGTAAAAAAAACACATACAATCAATTTTGTGACAGTATAATACAACTAAGTAGACTCAAAAAATCAGTGTTTGATTTAACATTTAAAACATAAATTAAAATGGAGTTCTACAAACTAAATGCCAAATCTATAAATAAATAACACCATGTATTTATTCATTTATTTAAACATATCACAAACGTATTTTTTCACCCAAGAAGGTGAAGCTCCTACCACCAAGACAGGTCGTGAGCTTCATGACTCTACAAGTCTTGAGAGTGAGCTATGACACAGGGAGATCCCAATAGACCTAATACGGTCGCAGTGACATAAGAAATGCAAGATCCCTTGACCTCATATAATAAAATATATATTCGTAAGTCACATATATAATATTCCCAATGAGAAATTTCCATTACGCATTTTGGGACATGGGATTAAGGTTAACAAGACTGTAAACAAATAAGAAAACACAGGGCAAATGAAAAATAAAAAGCAATAAAAGATACAGTAAATAGGCATATAAAAAAACATAAGGTAAGAAGCATGTTTAAAGGAAAAAAAACTAATCACTATCCAAATGTCTATCCATTAAAAGAATTTTTCAGTTCATTCATTTTGGATCCCTGACTGGGTTCTATTTTATATGTCAGGCAGCTGGTTAATTTGTGTATGTGCAATATATTGCAAGGACCTTACTCCAAACTAAGTTGTGTTTATCGGCTTCACATATATTTTATTACGTCCTCGAGTATTGTAATGACGAATTTCTCCATTAAATATCGGTTTAATACATATTGCATGTATATTACAAATAAAATAAAGGCATATTATTGGATTTTAATAATGTGGGTATTTCAATGGGTTCCAGAGTTCAAAATTTGATGGGAATGTGGAATTCCCCGATCTGGTATTAAAAATCATCCCAGGGCTACAGCGATTCGATTTGGATACAAAAACTTGATTTACGATACTACTAATGATATTGATTTCAGATAAACGTGTTTAAATTATCAAATTAAAAGTCGTAAATCAATCTAGCAAAATACCAAGAACTATTATTAATTTAATTACACTTCCATTAAAATGAAAATAATGTATGAAAGGTAAAAGAATAAGGCATGTTTACGACACAGCTTTACTTTTTTTATTTTATTATTATATATTAATACAAATACAAAGTACGTGTCGTATGAATATATAGAAGAGTTATATTTTATTTAACATCGATACAATAAATTCATCTGAATTTTAGAGGTGAACTTGTGGTTATTTTCAAAGAATGAGGTACATACAGCAAGGATAGTAAGAATTTAGAAAAAAAATAATGAAAACAAAACTGTAAACGTTTCTAAAATATACCGTAGAACGGGGCTACTTGAACTTTGATGTGATACTTGAGCCCACTACAAAAAAAATATTTAGATAGTGGTATCGATCGAAGTATCGTGACAATAAGTGTCACCTGTCAGGGAAACAATGAATCATGTCGATACGTCCTTTATTGTAGACCAAATAGAGATTTTTTTGTACTGGGCTCAAGTAACACATCAAAGTTCAAGTAGCCCCGTTCTACGGTACGTATAAAATTCAAGAAAAGTAGTAGTATGTTAAACGTGTCTGAATTTTTGTATCTCAATTTTTCAATATTTTTTACAACAATACATACAAAATACATTTTCAAAAAAACAAACCAAAACCTATTTTTTTGAAAATATAACGAGTTGTGGAACAACTTTCACAGGGTTAAAAGAATCACAAGAGGTTAAAAATATACAGTCAGTTAGCGTCGAAAGGTAGCTGTTCTCCGTTTCACGTATTCTTGGAAAAAAGTGTCATACCGACAAAGCACATATGGGTTTAAAAAGAAGTCTGTAGTAACGCGATAACGTTTTTTTAAGAAATACTTAAATTGTGAGAAAACACAGGCTTTAAAATGAGTCTTGTGATTTCTATGTTGCGATTCTGTTTAAATGAGTTCTTAAGCCAAACACCTACGACTTCGTAAATGTGTACGGTATGTGAAGTCATTATACAGGATGGTGCAAAATTAATCACCCTTTCGGAAGATGTCATAATTTTTGCAAATGGCGTCGTTCGTCAATAATATTTGACAGATGTGAACTCAACAGCTGCAGTATACAAACATATTCAGGTGGCGCAAAATGAATCACCCAATTTTGTTTTTGAATAACTTTTTTACTAAATACAAAAAATTATTGTGAATGATGGAAATCTTTACTTTTTTTTGTTAAGTGGAAAAGATGATACCCGTCAAGTGGCTGCCGCCAGTGTTCATACACATTTGCGCGCATCAATCGCATAATCATTATCAATCTATTTGTATACTGCATCTGTCTTATTCACAAATGTCAAATATTATTGACGTATGACGCCATGTGCAAAAATTCTAACATATTCCAATATGGTGATTCATTTTGCGCCACCCTGTATTATCTCAAAGTTCCGCGTATAGCAAAAACATTTTGCGAAATTGTAAAGGCGAGATTAAGCATAAAACTGAACAATCTGAACATACTTAGTAGGAAACGAGTCAGCATAAAGTCTAAATAGCGCAAAACGGGCGAGCTGGCGCTCTGCGTAAGCAAATGATAATAACGCTCGATAATGGCACCGAGTAGAGGGAAGTTTAACGCTTCACGACAAATGAAGAAGATTGGACCAAACTGCCGACATTGCTGGCGCGGATTCTGGCAATGACGAGCATCAGGCGTCGTCCTCATACAACGCGAATACGTGATCAACGCGTGAATCAGTGACGCGATCATCGCGCGACCGCACGATAGCGAAAATTGGGTGCCCTAATGGTGGGGACTGACCGTAGCCATTTCGTCGTAACGTAACACGTTACGATGCGAGCATTCGTATAGTCAGTACAGCGAGCCGAGCACTCCATCCAGTTGGAGCGCGCGCCGCGAGCGATGTTACGACGTTACGTTACGACGAAATGCTCCGGTCAGTCCCTCTCGTAGATCTCGCGAGTCCTTGTTCACGCGATGTATTTGTACCGTCCTCGACGATGCGTCGCGATAATCGCGCGAATCTCAATGAGGACACCTATTCGACATCATTATGCTTGATCGCGCGTTCGTATAAATTTAGTTCGCGCGAATAGATTATCAAACATCTTAGTCGCGCGACCGCATCACGCGAATCCCAGTTAGGAGACTTTCTCTAGATCTGTATGTTTAATCTCGGATACGTACGAGCATAATTCGCGAGAACGCGCGATGGTCGCGTAATAGCGTCGTATAAGGACGACGCCTTAGACAGCGATGGCAATTGAATGGGACAAATGGAGGCGGCGGTCTCGTCCGGGCGGGATTTAAGACGGCCCGGCCCGGTAACAATGCGAGTAATTCTCTCCAGGTGAGGCTGCGCCGCTGGGACGACATAAATTACTCTATCAAGAGGCGCGGAGTGATAAAGTACGCGCTCGGTATACACAGGCACAGCCGAGCACTACATAAATTTATAGAGAGATCGTCTCACAATAATGCTGAAAGGACGTCCAGGCATTGCTCCGGCGGGGATATGTCTACGTGTTTTGCTCAAACATTTATGGCCGCCGTAAAATCTACGGGCGTGTGCACTTTTAATTAACGTTTGCGGATTTGCGAATAACTGTAAAGCTGAATAATACATCAAAAATAAAAAGCTTTCGTTTACCACCATATTTCATAGCTGTATTATCATATTGAATAATATTATACAAACTGATATTTCAACCAAAACATAACATAATCGGCGTGTATGTATCAGGAGATGCATAAATGAGGAAGAGACTAAGATTGTGTGCTATGACAGCTTGGTGTGGCGTTGTATTCTCCCTGCCTACCCCTGCGAGTACTAAGGATATCTGATTTTTTGTCTCTTTTCCGTGAGTGATGCATATAACTATGCAACTTAATAATTTTAACTCAAGTGGTAAAAAACAAGTGTTTTCTTTAATCATTTTAATCATTAATAATTTCGTGTTATTTCAACTGTTTGTACGTAAAGATATGCAAAGTAAAGTAATAAATTACAAATAATTAATTATATTGATCTTGACCCCACCGGTAATCGACCTATAGTCAACAAAGTCAAATGAAGATAGGTACTCATTACGAAAGTAGAAAACAGCTTATTAAGGTAATTTGGATAGTACACAATTTAAATAAAATGTATATTTTTTTTACATCTCATCAAAGATGAAGAAGAATATGGAAGTCTGGGCATTTACGGGGCTGACGACCGTCATACGCTGGTTTAAGTGATCACTTTACACAGGTGTAACATTCACCAATTCTACCCATTATTGACAACCACACTACTCACATTCTTGGAAGATACCCATGTTACCCATATTCTTCTTCATCTTTGATGAGATGTTAAAAAACAATATGAAAATAACTCCTATAATTGGAGATAATCTAGATTTTGTGAACAAGTATTTGGACACACTCAAAATGTTGTAAAAATAAAATGTGTTTCGCACTAAGCATGTGGTTATTTTCTATCATCAACATTCTGAACTTATCGATTAGATGCAACACTTCTCTACACGTACTAATAACGTTTATCTACATAATGACGTCCGTCGGAAATGGATCGTTACGTTGCTCCATTATATAACCTGTCAGAGTGGTAGGAAATGATGTATTGGAATCAGTTTTTATACTGTCCGATTTCACATAATGTTCGTTTTCCATAAGTAGGCATCGCAAACACGCCACCCCGAACCACCAACTCCCCCGGCTCATTGATAATGCATTAACCACACTGAGCCACGACACAAATTTCATTAGAAAATGGTAATGCAGTTAAACCTCGATATAACGGACTCATTGGGGGGAGAGGGTGTCCCTTAAAGCCGAAAGTCCATCACAAAAAACGATGTTTAAAATAATAAATAATACGATACTAAAATATTTTTTTTATATGTAAACACTGTATTTATAATTCTTCTTCAAACCCTTATCTACACCCCAATGGTGCATTTAGTGATTTTAAAACAAAGTTACATTTTTATTATTTAATTATTAATTATAATATTATTTTCTATCAATATAACCCCGAATTATTCAAACTCAGTGCCTTATTTCGCATAAAATCCTGGTTTCTACATGCAAGCACATATAATATTCTTCTTCAAACCCTTATCCGCACCTCAATGATGCTTAGGGCACTGCATCATATAAACACAGTGTTATCTTATTCGTTAACACATGAAGGAAATGTGATCAGACCTCCGCTTCAGTTACCAGTCCAGGGTAATATTGAATAAACATTAGAGTGAAAAAATCACTTATATTTATTTGACCCTCACCCTGGGAATCAAACCCGGGACCTCTATAATGGTAGCCGAGCGTGCTGACCGGAGGCGGACACTGTATTAAGATATAAATAAACAATACAAAACACAAACAAAATTCTATTTATTGTCTTCGGACACTCATCGTGAAGTGACGTTGTTATTTGATATCGACGCGCTTGCTTTCGGTAATCCTGCTTCGGAAAAGGAATCAAGTTTTGTTTTCACTTTTGAAGGCTATTTTTTGATAATAAAATTACGAAAATGCGTATAATTCTTATTGATCGGCTTTCTTGTTCGTTATATCCGAAGTTCTTTAAATAGAGGTCCGTTATATCGAAGTTTTACTGTAATAAAAATAACAAAAAAAAAGAGTCATTAGATTTACTCGTATTTACCCTTATAATTATTTTTCTTTTCATAATGCACGTGTGTAATATTACCACTGTCCCATTACATTACGCGTAAGTATCTACCTATACTCAAATTACGCAACATATCGTGGGCAGAATACTTACAGCCCTGGCAACACTGTTTCCCTCGTGCTACGAGTATATACGTCACAGATCCCGCAAGAGTGTTTCGAGTAGAAAAGGATAATTTCGAAGGCGGGAGAGAAGATGAAAGAGACAGATTTACTGTCGTACAGAGATAACAAGCTCTTTTATACCGCTTTTGAGCTTTTCATAAGGAAATATAAAAATTGCGTACCTAACGAAATTATTTAAAGGTATCATTTTTTTTCATAGTAATAGGTGAAATCTCAAAACAGACGAAGTGTTTGATTTTTAAAATTACGAAATTCTACCAACGGCATATACGACCACTTTTCATTCCACAGTCGGGTTATATCAGAAAGTACCTTTCATTTTGTTTAGCGCATTGAAGGAAATATTTTTTTCTTTGTTTAATATTGGGAAGGCATCCGATAAGGATAAATAAATAGAAATTAATGATCATACCATCATCAAAAAACTGTTTAGCACAAAAAAAGTAGTTTAATAATTTTTTAATCTTTTTTTGCTGATGTTTTGTGGCACATGTTTATGCACATTATTTTTAACCAGCGAATGTTTTTCCTGGAATTTTCACTCATGAATTACATGAAATTATAGTAACTTTAAGCATAAAGAGTAGGCATAGGCTATGAAACTAAAACAGTTGAAGCCTGAAACCCTACGTCATGATAAGCGGTGTTGCATAAGCCGTAGCTAGATTTTCTAGTCAATTGGACGTTAGGTAAAAAAAAATATTATTAATATTATTAACCACTTTCATTTTTGGTTCTTTTTCCAACCGGTTTCGACAAGCATCTTCATGGATGGATATGTAATATGCCACCCCTATTTACGCTGTTCCGCTTCCAAAACAGCGTTATAGCGAAAGAGCGTAAATAGGGGTGGCGTTAAGTGGGGTATTACTTTACTCACAATCTGATAGGTAGAAGATAGGTACTCACAATCTCGCCCTCGTCTCCGCCGAAGTCGAGCCAGAGCAGGCGCTCCCCGTCGTCCGCCGAGGAGCGCAGGCGGTGGAAGGGGGCCCGCCACAGCACGCGGCCCCCGGCGCGCAGGGCTGCGCCCCCCTCGTAGTGCAGCCACAGCTGCGCGGGCCTGCCCAGGTGCGAGCACCCTGAGAACAACATCATAATTTTTATTTTAAACTTTTCGACGAGGTATAGGCAGAAGACAGATACCTTTCACTGCCTGCACCGGGGCACTTTTAGAAAATTCGGTGTTGGTTTTACAAACTTATTTAGATTGGCAGTGACAGGGATATTGAAAGCTTTTAAATGTTAATTCCCAGTAAAATCGGGATAAACTTTTGTTTTACATTTTCTAAAAATTCCGCAAACTTAGTTCACAAAGCAAATAAAATTGTTTTGCAAGAGAAGGTCTGTCAGGAAGCCTAGATGCTTCTGTATCAGATCTGGGAATGCGGTGGGAAAGCTTTAAATATAGATCTGCTGACTCCGAAATATACGAGATTGGACGAGGATCAAGACCGAGATCGAGACGCTGTTTAGAGCTGCCCAAGACAATTAATGACACGACACGCACAGAAGAAGAAGAAAAATAAGAAGAAACTTTATTTATAAAATAAACACGACGTTGTTTTCATTTCCTTCTTATTCGCGAGTCACAGTCTGCGTGATCATTGGTTTGCTTCTTTCACTTAAGTCCCACCTTCCCACCCGTCTCTATCCTCCGCTAGTTTCTTTAAATCGGCGTTCTCAAAACTGACGAACGTCGTCATCTTGGTTTTCTTCTGTCGCACTTGGTTTTTTTTATCGGCGTAACACTTTTCCAACTAAAAAAATTTAAGAAATAAATTTCTTCTAATATATTAGTACGTATTTGTGTTATTTGTTTCCGTAGCAGTTATAATGAAATCCCATTTTCGAAATTGATTAACAATAACAATCAGAAATGAACAATAAGAAAGGAATGATGAGATACGAACACCCCGAGCAATGAATGCGGAAACGGAAGTACCCACGTAAATGTGGCTGCGGGAGCATAATAAGAAGAGTCGGTGAGTAAATAAATCAATGAAGGAGAAAAAAGGAATTAAGGAAATGGGAAGTTCCATTCCATTAATACAGAATTCCCGAAACCATTAAACGTAAAAAATCATGACTTTCAATTAGTTATTCTATTAAGTGATTCCATTTATTTGGGAAGCCGGCTCAGCTTTTATACTTCCTTCAAGAAAAACACCGCGAATTGAGTGCCTACCTGCCTTTACAACGAAAAAGTTTAGTTGTTTGCACATGTCTTATTACGTGGGTATATATATATTTTTTATGCGACATCGATCTCACAGTGTCCATTATCAAAACATGTGATTTGTATCATCGTATCCACGTAACATACTAAGGGCGTTTGTCCACTACACGGGATTTCACCGTCCGGCAGTCCGGTTTTGAAAAATGAAAACGACTACGACAGTTTAGCGTGATCGAATTTACGCGCAACATGTTAACGCACCGATCAAGAGCTCCGATCCGAAGAAAGATGAACAAAAACACAAGCCAATCCAAGCCAATCGTCGTTTTGAAACGCTAACTGACGTGCCGGATGGTAAAATTACACGGAATCACACAAAATTTCGGGTAGTGGACAAGCGCCCTAAGGACGGGAAAGATATTTCTACCCGTTTGGTCGATTGATATTTATGGGCGGGAAGGGTATTTTTGTCTCCTGCGCTCATTTAAAAGTCGGAAAAGAAAGAATTGTTAAATGTTTTCATATGAATATTATGCACCGATTCTCTTTGATCCAAGTCCGTCTCTAAGCACAAGAGCTAAGTGTTGTTATTGGAGAGAGAGCGTAATTAATTTAAAGATTGTTAAGAAGAAATGTCTGGAAATAAATTTAATTATAAAAAAACTCTTTTGACTATATTCATTAATATAAAAAATATGTGCTCTTATGGTGTTTTAAAAATAATAACCAAGGGAAATACCATTACTTCTATGTTGATTATGTGCATTTATGGAGTTTGAGAAAAAATCAATATTACTTACGAATGTTAAGTTTTAAAAAATATACTCGTGATACTTATAACTACCTTGTACCGCATACATATATATTGGTAGTGTAAAGGCAAAGGGGTATATCTGTCTCAGACCAAATTTTACAGGAGAGCAAAAACGAATTTGTGAAATTAAATATTTTTTTCGGATGGCATATGTACATATCTTAATAAAACTAAATAAGTATTGCAACTACAGCTATATCCTTTTGCTAGATTATGGAATACACTAATTTAGACATTTTATGGAACAAACATAGAAAATGAAAAATTTGAGAGATATATCCTTTTGCCATTACACTACTGATATGTTCCCCTGTAATATATAGATATTTTTTAATGTATAAAATAATACTATAAGCATAAAAAAACAACAAAAGAAGGAAAAGTCCCTCTCCAAGTGCAAGAGCTCAGTCTCTTTTGGAGAGGCTCAGCGCAAGTAAAATTATAAAATTGTATCGAGTAGAAAAAAATTACTAACGAAAAACGAATTCCTTCTGCTGCATGACCGCCTCGTGCGCGCCGCTGACGAGCGCGCCCGCCCAGGCGGCCAGGTCGCGGTGCGTCTCGGCGCGCAGGGCGCGCTGCACCACGCCGCGCGCCGTGCCGCAGCGCACGGTGAGCGCGAGCGCGCCGCCCGGCAGCGAGCCCGCGCCCGGCGCCAGCGCGCCGCCCGCACCCGGCGCCACCGCGCCGCCCGCGCCCGCGCGCGACCAGCCCACGAGGCGCAGCGCCGCCAGCGGCAGCGCCTCGGTGGGCGAGCCCCACGCCTCCACCGACCAGGGGGCGACCTCGTACAATCTGGAAATTTTACAAAATTAACCTCTTTTCTATTATTTTATTTATTTATTTCATCATATGCATCAGTGCTCCGCAACCGGTGTGCCGTAAGCCGGATACAAGTGTGCCGCGGTCAAATTCAATGTAATTGATTTTACAATTTTACAATTTTTCATTATGTATTTAATACACAAAGAAAAATATTTTTTCATAATATTGTCTATTTTTTAAATGTATACGTAGTATAGAATTATTAAAACTAAATAATTTTTCAATGGTCTATATATTTTATCTTTTGGTGTGCCTAGTAATTCTAGGAAGAATTTTGGTGTGCCACACCACTATGTCCATGTGCAAACAATCTTCGTCTCTTTTACATTCGTGCATACCCGCCGATTATTCCGACTCCTAACCGACCAATTTCTTTCATGATTTGAAATTTATTGTTTGAAATACTTAAACATGCTAAATTTTTCCTGGTCTTCCTCTGCCGATAAAGATTTGATAATATTTACTCATAAATTATTTAATAATATTTCCGATAATACGAGCGAAAAAATCACTTATATAAAAGATATTGTCTTAAAAATACACGTGGGTGTTTGAAAGCAATTCATTTTTAGAAAGAGAAATGAAACAACAGAAAAAGGTAATGATGGTTTTGAAAATATATTTTTAACTCGATTTTCTCCGCTTCACCACGTTCGCCCACTCCTACTCGCATGTTACGGGGGTGTTGCCTGACCACATCTCCTGCAGCGCCAATTTCGGGCTACACTTGAGCATACATGGTATAAACGGAGTAATGGAAGGGAAATGGTTTTTTAATTTTATTTCGGACATTGCAAACATCCGTAAACACGGAGAGAATTTCAATCATTTTACAGTTAATATTTTAGTTTTATATGCAAAACCAAGCGTAAGCCTATAGTAAATGATAAATTTCTTAGAAATATTGCAAAAAACAAAAATATTCTAGAATTCCTCAGTTGATAACTACGACGATTATGATTTTTGGATTAAAAGTTTAAAGTTTGAAAAACTCTTTCAAATATGGTATATGGTATTGTTTCAATTTCTGAAAAATTATTTTAAAATTTTTTTCTTGAATATTTTTGCTCATAATTTGGGGTACGTTTTACTAAACATTGTAAAATAAATAAAGCTTCAATTTTAATCTTAACCACTTTTGTGTACAGTATACACTTATAAAAGTGATTAAAATAATGTTTCGTTTTTATTTCATTTATACATTTTATTCGTTTTCAATATCAAAAAACATTTGTTTGACCATTATTAAATTTTTATACCTGCATAATCGGAATAAATTTGTGTAAATGGAAGGTTTTTATTTGAAATTTGAATCTTTATCGACATTTCTTTCATATATATTTTTTCTGTTCGTGAATCTAGGGCAAGTGAAAAAACTACCGACCCTTCAGCAACCTGCATATACTTACCCGTATTCAGTACACTCCTTTTCAACGTGGAAAAACCTTCGCCATTCACACGTGCTACTGATATTTTTACGTGGTTTCCTTGAAAGAACTCGTGATATGTATTATAATATAGTGATTTCTTCACTACAATTAGCTAAGGATTGGACACGATGTTTCGGGGTAAGCGCCAATAATTGCAGGCTCTGGTGAGATTCGGAATACCAGGGCCCGAGGAAGTCTGGCGGGAGGTATGTAACGAAAATAACCCCACGCCGGAACTCCTATTAATTTATTCGTGCAGAAATATCGAGGAACAATTTTCCTGACCGATGTAAACTCCGTTTTGACACGGAAAATACACTATTATCGTAAGTCATAATATCCTGTTAAGGTGAAACAGCGTTATTACATTAATTCAATATTAATTAAACGAGATTCACCCGCGGCTCTATTATTTCTCAAATGTAATACCGCGAACCTATCTACTCAATATTCAATATCAACCTTAAATAATAACAACCCTAAGATGATTTAATTTGAATGAACATTCGGGACGCTCAAAATAGTCGAAATTTGATTAGGAAAATACTGCGTAATTCAGGCGTTAGGTGGTACTGTGAATACGATATAATAACGTTGAGAACAATAAATCACCCGAACCAAAAATGAGTATTTACTTACTAGATTAAAATTGGAATATGTAATAAATCAACCGGTATTAATAAGTAATCTGGTGTCGACACGCGCTCGTAGTGTGGGGACAAAGGGTCGGCGAGAGTACCTCCAGGAGACGCTATTTGCATGTCGTTAATGAATGGACCACGGCGGCTCTAGCTCGGCCAATTTAAGTCAATTATCCCTTATTCCGGCACACTTAAGCCTCGCCAGAAACGACATTAGCAAAATTACCGAAAAAGTAGACACTCCGGTAGTTAGTTGTACCTACCTTCGCAGGCGAACCGGCGAGGGTGGAGCGCAGAGCGCGATTACGTTCTCCACATTTAGGCGCCATCGATTTTCCATTAAGACGGGGCAAACATACAGGATGTGATGCAAATAGAGATGAAAAGAAAATCTTCAATCCCGGCGACAATGCGCGCCATAAACGGTTTAATCTCGCTCGCCGTTTTTCGTTTCTTTGTTAGTACTATTCCAGTCGTGTGAACCGATCGTGTTGCGGGGAAATGGAATCCAGTCATTAAAGCGACCACGTCCCCGGAACACTTTTTATGAAGCGGGTATTTTTAAGATAAAGTACACCTTAACTCAAAAACGTAACTTTACCGTACGTGATAAACTCCGCTATAGAACCATTTATAGTAGATTACCTGAGCGTTATGTTCGCATTATGGGATCCTTACTAGCGCTAGATTAAGAATATTAATAGCTACGCGTTTTTATGGCTAGTCGTATAATAAAGTTTAAACACTTTATTTCGATGAAATCGGTGAACCGATATTAATACCATAACTGCCAATTATGTTCAAAGGATTATTTTAACAAAAAAACATGCAACAAAATAAAGATTTTAAGGGAAACTCACGATGTACGGTAATAAAATAATATTATTCACAAAACAAACCATCGTAACGAAATCTTTAGTAAAGTGATATCGTTTCAATTCGTAAATACACGAAGATAATAGCAAGTATAGGCGAACGAAGACTAAAAAATGAGCGGACCATTGATTCGAAGGGGCCCTTAATCTATTTTACAGCCGGCAGACGACAATAATCGAACCATAATAGAGGACAAACAGCCGACAGTGGACGCTCGGGCCGCTGTATAAAGAAAAACATAATCCCAACACAAAAAGGACGAAATAATGCTGGCACCGCGTACTTGCACTACTAGACCGGGACTATGGGAAATGGGAAGAGGAAAGTGGCATTGCTACATATTCATTTATAATGTTCTGGGTAAAATAAGAATCCCGCAATTAAGTCCAAGACAATGTAATAACTACAAAAATACTCATTCTATCATTCAAACCCTTATCCGCACCCCAATAGTGTATGGGGCACTGCATCACATAAACGCAGTGTTATCTTGATCGTTAACACATGAAGGAAAGGTGATCAGCCCTCCGCTTCAGGTACCAGTCCAAGGTAAAATTGAATAAATATAAGAGTGAAAAAATCACTTATATTTATTTGACCCCCCCTGGGAATCGAACCCGGGACCTCCAGTACGGTAGCCGAGCGTTCTGACCATTATACTACGGAGGCGGACAAAAATGTTAGAAAAATGTATTTTATTATAAACGATACAGTAAAACCTCGATATAACGGGCTAATTGGGGGGAGGGGGTGTCCGTTAAAGCCGAAAGTCTAAAGTTGTATACTTAAATATATTTTTTTTTAATTATAAACACTGTATTATGATATTAAAAAAAAACAATACAAACACAAAAAAATATATACTTATTTTCAACGCACACTCGTCGTGACCTTGCTATTTGATATCGACACGCTTGCTTTCAGTAATCCTGTTTTGAAAAGGAAAACTTTTGCACGTTTTGTTTGCACTTTTGAAGTTTGCTGTTGTTTTTTAATCGACTCTCTAAAATTCCGAAAATGTGTAGTTGAACTTCGTTATCTGACAAATAGTCAATGAATGTTATTAGGCCGTCGAGATGTGATCTTACCACCGATAACATCATTTTTGGCAGTGTTGTTTCTTCTTTTTCGCTATCTTCACTTTCATACTCATTTTTTAGGTTCAAAACTTCATTTGCTTTTTTACTTCCAGGGTCACCTTGATCCATTATATTCTAAGTTCATTAAATAGAGGTCCCTTATATCGAGGTTTTACTGTACTGAAAAAATAAACATTTACTGTGAAATAAAAGGACTAAGTTTTTTCGCTAACAAAATTTAAAGACAAATAGGAAAGTTAAAACATCAGCCCGGGTCAAAAGACGACGATCGTTAAGGAAATTAGATGCAATAAAGGAAATTGGGTGTACGTTTATCTATTGAAGGCAACAGATTTTATTTAGCCTGAAAAAAAAGACTGAAAATTTTCAAACAAAGGAATCCGAATAAAACTTAATTCGGAAAATCAGAACGTCTGATTGTCCATCGTCATCTTGTTTGAAAAAAACGAGTCAATTTATCGACAAGGAGATCGTAACAAGACAAAACGTTATTGTATATCTGACATACTTTTCCATATACTTTTTGCACAGTAAATATTTGAATGGGGTTTTAAAGTAGCGATGATTTTATAATTAGCTTTTTTTCTAAACGTTGTACATAAAAACGTTTGTTAAGATTAAAACGTATATTACAAATATCCAATTATATAAATAGAGAAGATATTAGAAAAAAATGTAAGGCTCAACTAGAAGTAATTCAAAAGATTAAGAAAAGTTCATTAAGGTGTATGTAGAACGAATGGACAACAAGAGAATGATTTTGGCGAATGTGAACGGGAGAACAGATCGAGGATGATCGAAGAAGACTTGGCACGACCAAATCAATCAGAACCTAATATCTGGTGGTGTCAAATGTCTACGTAATCGGAGGGCACTAAATATGTGGATGTGAAGGAAGATAGGAGTGTGTCAGGACAGAAGACTGTGGCGTTCCATCCTCTCTGTCTAATCCTGCAGGGGAAACGGTATGATGGTATGTAGTAGTAGTAGTAGTATATTTTATATAATAAAAAAAAAAACAAAATAAGCATGAGTAGGATAAATAATGAAATAACTTGAAACACGTTAGTTCTCCGCTATGATTTATATATCAGATGAATATCCATTACAAACGAGCAGCTTTTTATTTTTGTGATACTGTCACTGCAAAATTTATGTCGCACGATTTATTTTATGTCGCACGATTTATTTTATTGAGTCGAAAATTATTTTATTGAGCTTCGTAACCCACCTTCGTAACGTAACGTGTAATATTTTTTTTATTTTAAATTATAAAAAAAAGTACTTTGTATGGTCTAAAAATACGTTGTTTCTTTGGAAATAACAAATGTCGTAGAGCTATTGACTTTCCTATCTCTTTCCAAAGTTTGCAACCAATAAGTGACGAATGAAAAAATCGTAGTACTATGTAACGTCTGGGGGTCGCAGACGTACAATGTTGACAGACTCGTAAAAAGTAGGAGTGTTCTCGCCGAGTAGCGCAATAACTGAAATTTTACACTTCAGACAAATGTGTAGAAGGTGACCCGTTCAGCAGTAACCTCACCGCCCTTCACCATAAAACTATAGAGAAATCATTGATAGCGTACAAAAATAGCACCCAATCCAGTAAGAATGAAAACAATAAAAAGCCATTGAAAAACGTATTTTTATACTATATTTTTAAAACAATACTTTTGGCGTTTCTTTTAGTATTTTTAATTTGCTGTGTATTTGCATTCACAATCACAATTTCCCGGGAAAATATTGTAATACCTGATGGGTAAAGATCATTTTATTTTAGTAAATCAACTCAACAGTGAAAAGTCCTCTTTCGTAGTGTAATGGTTAGTGCGTTAGGCTACTATGCTAGATGCATTTTGACATTCGATATTTTTAAATTAAATGAAAAATTGCTTTCATGTATAAGTATGTATTTTATTTGCATAATATGATAATTTTTCAAGCAAGAACATAATCCCAACACAAAAAAGAAGACATAAACCGGCACCTCTACACATTACGTCGAAGTTAATATATAATAAGGTAGAATATGGCTTATCCAGTAAGTAATTGACGTGTAAAACCTGATTGATTTTTGTCCGCCTCCGTAGTGTGATGGTCAGCACGCTCGGCTACCGTTCTGGAGGTCCCGGGTTTGATTCCCAGGGAGGGTCAAATAAATATAAGTGATTTTTTTCACTCTGATATTTATTCAATATTACCCTGGACTGGTACCTGAAGCGGAGGGCTAATCACCTTTCCTTAATGTGTTAATGATCAAGATAACACTGCGTTTATATGATGCAGTGCCCTATGCACCATCGGGGTGCGGATATGGGTTTGAATGAAAAATAAAAAAAAACTGATTGAACCGAATTATTATCAGATTTATAATTCAGCACTGAGATCGCTTTCATAGTAAGTCGATATTCACATCATGGTATCCCTACTTTCACATTATTTGTCATTGAGTTGAGCTTTGATTTATCCCTTTTCCCCTTTTCCTCCCTCCCGTCCTTCTTCCAGGTATTTTTTTTACTAAATTACAAATATGTAATTCTATAACTGGAATAATACAAATGCCTTTTTCGTATTACTCATTAATATGAATAAATGTATGCAACTGTTTTGTTAAATTTCCAAATAAAAATAATAATATGCACATAATAAACCTGCCAATAAATAATAAAATATATATGCATTATCGATAAAATTTAGAAAGGTGTGTTGAGATGGTTTGGACATGTAGAGCGAATGAGTGAGGAAAGAACGGTAAAACAAATTTATGAGGCGAGTGTAATTGGAAAAAGAAGCAGAGGAAGACCGAGAAAAACATGGCACGATCAGGTATGCCAAATACTTGAAAGTGGTCAGGTTAGGAGTCGTAACAATCGGCGGGTATGTATGAGGAGAAGCATGAACGTGGAAGAGGCGAAGAATGTTTGGAAAGACAGAGTGGTGTGGCGTTCTATTCTCTCTGCCTACCCCTGCGGAGAAGCGGCGTGATGGTTAGTTAGTTAGTTATAAATAACAAACGAAACGTTAAAATAAACATGTTTTAACACTTTAAACGTAGGAGTATATACGTAGTCCCGATGTCATATGAAAAAATTAAAATAATATTCCCGCAAAGCGAGACTTAAGGGAGAAATAAAATTCAAATTTTATCACCAAGTGAGAAGTGGCTTGGCTTGGCTTCGGGTTCAAGAGTTAAAGTGCATATCGCTGGAAGACAATTACCCGTGAAACTCGACCCCGCCAGCAAAAGGTACATAGTGGCGAGCTGGAGAGGCCGATGAGAGCAAATTGAGTTCTCTCCAAATTCATCCAAGCTTAGCCCCTACGTTTAATCGGCAATATTATATTGAGATTCCTATGTAGAGGGACGATTGGGTGAAGAATATAAACTATATTATAACGTGACAACTGAATAAAATCCTCTCCGACTGCCGACAGCGAGCGATCAAGTTACAAAGTGAACAAGGATGAAAGAAAGTATACAAAATTGCTGTGGGAATTCGACCCATTTGGATGATGGTATAGAAAAATCGAAGGGGGGCATAGTAAACTCCTTCACATCTAGGGTGCAGTCGTTCGGAATCAACATGAACGTTCTTATTTTTAATTTTTTTAATGTAAAGTAAGTATGTACTTATTCAAGTTATGTACATATTGCAGAAGACACAATATCGGTAAGTGCGAGGTAAACAATCGTAAGTCATAAACGTAAAATGATCAGGTAAAACTTTTTTGAAAACTATTCGCCACTATTTATAATAGTAGAAAGTAAATTTAAAGTCATTGGGCATCACATTACTGTGTCGAATAATTTTATGAACAATCTTAAAACCATCCGCTATTTGTTTTTTTTTTAAATAGCTATTTGTATCTCCTAAACATTTAAGGTTTTGACTTATGTTTGTACCTATATTTACTGATATTTTAGGGCTTTAACGTGTAAGAAATCAAAATAATAAAAAAAATTATATTTTTAACGTCCAGATAAAATATAAAGCAGCTTTTGCAAATATTTAACAAAGCTTTTATATTTTTTTCATCCAACAAATAACATGAAATTTAATAACCCTCCATTTTTGACCTCCCGTTTGCAGGTCTAATTATTTTTAAATATCGATTTTAGAGAGTTAAAAACATGATAATTTAATTGTACAGAATTCAATTTCCTACAAGGTTTATCGCAACCGGGTTGGAGTTCCGAAAAACTAAAGACTTAAATTACATCGCCTAATGTACAAGTAAAATTTCTTTATATAATTAAAGCAATTTGGAATTTACACAGCGCCTGGTGTAGAAGCGAGACCCGAAGTTCGCTCCAAGGAGCAAGGGTCGGAAGTCATCCCCTCACACTGGCCATGTGACCTCTGTGGCATATTAATAAATACATTACGGTACTTAACAACGAATAACAATCCCCTCAACCTATTGAGACGATATCAATGTTCCTCTTACTAGATTGAATTAAGTGAATCCCACGCGATGTGTTAGGGCAAAAGTCACGTACCGGTATAAAATCATGCCCTCTTTGACCGCCAGACATACCATACATATATGAAACGATAAAAAACGATTCGATGTTTTTCTTTTATGATCACAAGTTTCCTTTTATATCATGAAAACAAATGTTTCAAAATAAGTATTTGAGTTTTTTTATATATTAAAACAAAGTTTATCATAATACTACAATGTGGAACATAATGCATAAAAAACACTTAATATAAGTAAATAACTAGATACAAAGTACATATCTCAAAATGTTCAGTTAATGTTTTTTATTTTATTTTAAGAAAAACTCTTGTATATAAAAACCGCCTTGTACTTCGCAAACGTACCGATATAAAGTCTTCGTAATGATGAACACCATTGCTAAATTTCACTAGTCGTATATTTCGAGTAAAAGCAAGGGACGATATCCGAGAGGGGTGGTGTGCGATTTTAACCAATTATTTTACCCAAAAAACGACATAAGTATTATTAACTCACTTTTGCGAAAAACGCTGCGCTACAAATTAGTTTCAAAATTTACTTAAATAAATATATTCATATTAACTTTATACCAAAATTATACGGAACAAGTAAACTCAAAGATCAATGTCCCAGAATATCGGAGGTACATTGCAAAAACAATCCAGATTGTCCATTTATTTATTTTTTACTAGAAAAATCGACAACGAAAACATGGTCAACAATTATTTGTCGACGGTGAACTAGAGATTGAAATCCAGGACGGGAAAGAAACATGAGATGTATGAACGTCGAAATAAATACTGCTCCTCCCCCGTGACCCCCAAAACGGTAATCGCAATTGTGAAAAATATCGCGTGCATTAGGGACGTGAAAAGTATTTCGGTACCCCTTATCTCAATCGCGTTATTATAAATCAATCGGTTCCCGGATTGAATTGTCGAAAGTGTCACAGTCCGCGGGAGATGTGTCGGCGGAGTGTGTGTGACGGCTTCGATGCCCCGTTTAGCACCCCATTAGTCCCGTCCCGCCTTCGCTTTCGAGCGCCCCGCACAGAGCTCCCGTATCGCCATCAGCGCAGACACCCTTCGGGTCAAGCGCTGCTGGAGATTCGAAACCTTAAAAGAAATGAGAATTCCGGAAAATCGGTTCGATAGATTGAATAAGCTTATTCCCGAAATTGTAGTTTAAACGGAGCGAACGGGTTTCGGATTCGAATATTCGCCCCAAACGCTCTCCCCGTAATATTCCTGACCCTCTTGCGAAAAAGAAAATTGGACGCGTGAAAAATGTAACTCTTTAATGAAAGTGAAATGTGAGCACGGCGCAAAGCCTTAATAAAAAATAACGATCCTGTCTGGCGAGTACTGATAACTGGGTGGAAATAATAAATAAACTGGGAGGGCATTGTTTCTCAGAAAAAAAGGAACTCGTAAACTGACAAATTTAACGCTTTCCTATTAATCATACGCTGGCACTAAAACGTCACAACCTAACGCTAAGTGTTATGTTGGTACTTATCTTCTGGTACTTATTACGTATATGTATGCGGACTATTATTATTATTTTATAAGAAATGTTTTTCTGTTCTAATATTTGATCATCTCGAATAATTTTAACATAAATTATGTAAACAAAAAAATTATAGCAAACGGGGTATTTTTTAGGGCGTTAACAACATTTTAACATGTCCAAATTTTTGTACGCAAATATAGGATTTAACCCCCGAGCGATTGTTCTGCAAATACCGAGACATCCATACTCCCTTCTCAAAAGAAAAGTTCTTTGACTATGTTGAAACATCTATTAAATTAAAATAAAAACTGGATACAAATTTCTCTGGAGTATAAAACCAGTGATTGTGTAATAAAAATAAATTTTGGAAAAACAATGAAAAACTGACGTTTCCTTATAGGTGAAATAATTTGTCTGTCGATAGAAGTTTCTACTCTGTTTTCCATTATTCGTATTATAGCAAAGTAATGCATAGGGCAACATAGGGACTTGGCGTTTACTCGATGGTTTATCATTGGAAAGCACTGTGATTTATCCTGCGCTCTAGATTTTTTAATAAAGGAGAAGATCATATTTGATGTGATGCAAGCGAAAAAGCTCATTGGGAAGGACACAACTATTAAATGGGATTGGAAATGAAGAAATAATTGTAGGTAGGAAAGACAACCAGGAATTCTCCATTTACTTCACACGAAATTTCACAGACGGTGGCAGTGACCTCGTATACGTAACGATTTTTGTCACAAGGAAAAATACTCACCTAAAAAATGAAGTTAAATATAGATCCACTATAGAAAAAATGTTTGATCATGAAAAAAGGGTAAACGTTACTCGTCGTAAAAAAAATATCACTTAAGCCAGTCGATAACACGTCGTAAGCCCTTTATGCCATCGATAATACATAAAAAAATATTCGTCTTTAAATACTATATGAAAAAAAATTGTTACACTTTCAGTTAACTTTTAATTACAAGTAAGTAGTTACTCTGATAAAAGCATAAAACTTTGCAATTTTCAAATGCCCATATCGCAAATGAACTTCTGTGTTTATTTGTTACCAATAATCAATAAAAATAAAATGCGAGTTTATTTAATTACGTAGAGAAGAGAAATACGAGAAGAGAAGAAAGATACGAGTGATTCCGTGAAACAATAATGTGCTGCATTTCCCCATTCAAGTACAGAATTAGAGATACTGCAGTCGAGCTTTTCGGTCAAAAAAAGAAAACTTCAGACATCAGACTACCCCCCCTCCCTGGTACTTGATACCCTGAAACTTTGCCTGCGGGAAGTTGGCAAGTATGTAGTTCTAATATAAAAGTACCAGCCGATACCCCCTCGACTCACTTCGCTAAAATATTCCCTTAGTAAGAAAATTCTCATGCACGTACCCGCAGAATTAAGTAGAAAAATCTAAAATTTTGTAATATCTTATATTATTACTCGTGTATGAATATGTGTATCACACGTATGAACGAATCACATTCTTTACGAGTAGAAAAACGGTCGTAAAAATTATTACTGCTTATATTTATTAAGCAATACAAATAAAAGAGTTTCTGCTCAATAAAAAAGCTTCTCATCTGACCAATAGAACAATGTTTCAAAATTGGATCATATATATAGAGCTTCCAAGAATTTGAGTAGTGTGGTTGACAATCATGGGTGAAATTGTTGAATGTTACACGTGTTTAAAGTGATCACTTAACCAAGCCTTTGACGGTCGTAAGCCATAAATGCCCAAAATTCCATATTTTTCTTCGTCTATGTTTAGATGACAAAAAATATTTGAAGTCATTTTGTTGATAACCCTTTAATAACGAATATTTAGTTAACACGGTAAGATCTCAAGGAACGACGCTGAGAGCAGCTACCGCTGCGAGGAGCGAAGGATAGTTCCATGAAGAATCTTTACAGGATCGAGTCGACCTTTTGATGGCGTAAATGATGACGTCATCTCGCAGTGGCGGGGAGGAATAAATAATAGGGTCGGGACACCTGTAGCCCGAGGTGACAACACACAGCGCGACCCCTCACCTCCCTCGCCCCGCCCCCCCTCACCTGGACAAACAGTGCCCGCTCTGTCTTAGTTAACGGGCCTCGTGTATTCTCCCCGTTCGCTAACTTTCCGCGATAAAAAGGTCTAGATGGACAAATGTTCGGCAAAACCCCAAATTAAAATACAACGCCGTTTTTGAACTCTTCTTTGTCATTGTAATGTCATGGGTTCTTGCTTCGTTGCTATGGATATCATCGATACGAAATGTATTTTCATAAAAATATTTTTTTAAATCGCGTGTTTTTTTGCATACTTATACATATCGAAGTCATACAGGAGAAAGTGACCAAATGCATTTTTTACAAAAACGTGATCATTGACTATTTGATATGTTACTTCCTTAATATTGCCCTGAAAAACATCCCTAAGGAATTTAAACTTGGAAGTATAATATATTGACTTGTTAAAAATGACTAACTGCATTGCTGTTTATTTTCTTGCCAAGCAAAAGTGACTTAAATGGCCCCTCCTGAACATTTTACTTTTTGTTAGTTGGCCACGTTCTCCTGTACGACTACGATATATTATAGGTGCTTGCATTTCCGGCTCCGTAGTGTAATGGTCAGCACTCTCGGCTACCGTTCTGGAGGTCCCGGGTTCGATTCCCAGGGAGGGATCAAATAAATATAAGTTTTTTTTTCACTCTAATATATTACCCTGGACTGGTACCTGAAACGGAGGGCTGATCACCTTTCTTTCATGTTTTAAGGATCAAGATAACACTGCGTTTAGATGATCCAGTGCCCTATGCACCATTGAGGTGCGGATAAGGGTTTGAAGAAAAATATTATAAGTGCTTGCATGTAGAAACCAGGAATTTATGCGAAATAAGGCACTGAGTCCGAATAATTCGGGGTAATATTGATAGCAACTAATATTATAGTCAACAATTAAATGATAAATAATTAAAATGTTACTTTGTTTTAAAATCACTTTAAATATTTTATTATAACTTAATAATAATGTCTACCGGTTTCGAAGCTAACAGCTTCTTCATCAATAAGTGGCTTGATATTTGTTTTAAAAACATTTTATTCTATTTTTAAACTTAAAAAACGTTCTCCTGAAAAATCAAGTTTTTTTATATATGACTACACCACATGTATATATATTTTATTTTAATGACCTGGTGATGGAATGATTATTTCAAAACCGGTAGTCACGAATAAGTGTTTATAAAAGTGGTATTACACAAAGTGAACGATGAATAATAAGGAAAGTGTAAACAAAAACAACATAAATGTAATCAATATCAGAGCAGCAACAGCTTCCAAGTGGTAGATTGTTAAGCATTGAGTAGCTCGCTGTGTCACAGCCACCGTGAAGCCATCCGGGAAGCAGAAAACGTATCGAGGTGAACAAAGCGAGTACAGTGACAGCTTTAAAAGTGGACTATCCCCTCACAATGGGGGAACAAATATCTGCTACTCGGGCCATTGTTTCCGCTTTCTCCCGACGAATGGAACAGCTGGTAAAGGATTCCAGAGAGACAGCGGATAAACTCGGCACAAAAACCAGAATCATGCACTTTCCGCAACGCTTTCAGACGCGGCAAAAAGACGAAACGTTTCGAATACTTGAATTTTCTTTCTCAAAGAACCTGAGCGTTCGTAGGGTTTTGTAAGCTAACAATATATTTTATTTAGTTCCAGCAAGAATGCACTTGCTTACAAAGAAAATTTAAGCATTCTTTATGTTTATTTATAAAAATACGTATCATGAGTTATTTATATCAATATTTTTATTGACTGTATTTTACATTGAGTGTATTTTACAGGGCTTACGACCTTTTATTGGCTGGTTCAAATAATCACTTGATAAAGTGTGTAATATTCATCATTCTACCCATGATTGAGAACCACATGAGTCAAATTTCGGAAGATATATTTACAGGTATGCTTCTTCTTCTTCTTCTTCTTCTTCTTCTTCTTCTTCTTCTTCTTCTTATTATTATAGGCCTTGCGGCCTGTTTTTACAGGTATGCGTCAATTGAAAACGTCTTTCGAAATTTGTGAAATTCTTTATGAATTTTATTTGACCAGCAACCTACTAACATCATCCTGATGATGTCAGTTACGACGAAACCCGGTTGCTGGTCAAATAAAATTAATTTCTTGAATGTTTTTTGCAGATACTTTGTGGCACATTTTATAAACTTTATAAAATAAAATAAAAACTTTGTTTTAACCACTTTTTATTGGTACACTTTTTCCAACCGGTTTCAACAAGAACCTTGTCATCATCACGGTTTATGTATCAGGGTTTATATTCGTAAGGAAAGGGTTATTATCTATAACCTAACTATGAGTATTTCAATGTTTTAGAATTAGTACATAAACTCTGATGATGACAAGGTTCTTGTTGAAATCGGTTGGAAAAACAAAGTTGATATATTTTGTAAAGTTTAAATAAAATTCATGTGTATTTTTATTTATTATTATTTTTTTTTAATCTTTCGTATTTTTTTAACTTTGCCCACTCGTTTCACCTGAAACGCTAATATAACAATACGCAATGGTAAGTGGACTGTACTATATGTGAATGTTTTTCGTAACCAAATATTAATGAGTGATCCGTTACATTTTTTTCACCTGTAACATCTGATCCAGTACTAACAGCCATGATCTAAGGATGACTGGCAGTTCTCCGTTCCCTACGATTGTTTGCAATTAAACCGTTGCGGAAGAGGCGTGAATGGGCCTAGAGGGACTGTACAATACCAACATTGAAATATTAAACGGTATTTTCAATCCACATTCACGTTCAAAAATTGAAACCACGTTATGTGAGCAATTTATATAACACTTAAAATAAAATGAAACCACGTTTTCGATCTGGAATTATGTAACATAATGTTACTTACTTCGTATAATTTAAATGTGTAAAAAAAACAATATACATTACTTTACTACTACTACACAGTGAATCACTTTGTAGGCATATCTACATTAGGTGTCATCGTTGTGAACTTTCGAAACTAGTGATTGAAAGTTACTAGGTCTTACCTTTTGTAATTCAAAAAAATATTTATTACTTAGACGATTATTTTAATGTTAATATTAAATATGATTAACATTAAAATAATCGTCTTTAAATTCCAAATAATTTTTGAAAACTTAGTACAGTATCTACTCAATGAATTAGGGCCACGCAGAATTTCGCGCAATTTCTCAATTCAAACAGGAATAACTCAGAGAAAACCTTGAATAAAACAAACTTGAATTTTATTTACACATGAACACTTTATTACGCTTAAATTATGCATACACTTTCATATAAATATAGTTAGTATTTAGTATTTCCACCTTTGGCAGAAATAACTGCCTCAATTCTTTTTGGCATACTTAAAATGCACTGTTTTATCATGTTTTTTATTTCTTCGTCTTCTGACCAAATTTTTTGAATATTTTTTTTTAGACAGTCTACTGTCAGATTTGGAAATGAGTATACCTTATTTTTTAACATGCTCCATACGTTTTCTATAGGATTAAGGTCCGGAGAATTTCCAGGCCAGGGGAGCAAAGGCAGATTTTTGTTAGAAAAAAAAATTATTATTGATTTAGCCCGGTGGCAAGGTGCCCCATCCTGCATGAAGGTGTATGGACCTTCTGTTGGGTCGAGTGTATGGTAGAAAGGCAATAAAATTCGTTCGAGGACCTGCTTATAGGAATTTTGGTTCATTGTTCCTTCCACGAAAAACAACGGCCCAGGTAAATTGTTAATAATACATGGCCATATCATTGTTGCAGGGGGTGTTTGATAACTTTTACCACACAGGCCTCATTGTAACGTTCCATTGGTGTTCTCCTGACGAATCGACGGCTCTCTGTCACGGCTTCTAACCGGCACTCATCACTAAAGATGACCTGAAAAATAATGAAAATTTAAGTTTAATTCAAATATATAAGTTTATTTACTAAAATGATATGTTGAAAATTACATTTAAATAAATACCTTTTTCCAATCATCTACCGAGTAATTTCGATGTAGCCTGGCCCATTTTAATCGATCCGCTTTCATTCGTGGTGTCAATTTTGGTACTTTTACAGGGCGCCTGCATTTCAGATTTACTTCGTAAAGACGTCGCCTCAGTGTTGATACCGATATATTTATACCCTCTTCTTCCAATTTTATTTTTAATGTTTTTGCTGATGCACTACGGTTTTCTAAGGCACTTTGAACGATTTTTCGATCAGTCCTCGGTGTTGTTTTTCTAATCCTACGACAGTTCTTTCGCCGATTGCTGGTGGCGGGTGACTGATTTTTTATTGATTTTGAAATTCTGTCCACTGTTTGACGAGAAACGTTTTCTTTTTTTGAAATTTCTCTATTAGATAGTATTCTTAATTTCAGTAGCACTATAACACTAGACTTTTTTTCCTCAGAAATGTCTTTACTTTTTCCCATTTTGTCCTTTTCAAAAAAAACACTTGTGTTTACAAAAAAAAATTATAATTTATGAACTAAAATTAAAAATTAAGTTTTTTTCACAAGACACGATAGCTATATAACCTCTCTAAACAAAGCAACAACCAGAACTGAAGAAACTTCACTAATAAATGAGATAGGACTATTTTTTGAACTTTCAACTATCTGTCTACCTGTGCTAATTAGGGACCTTTCTCAGAAAAAGGGTTTGAAATTTTATAAAGGCTTAAATTATCCAGGTATATTTTACATATTATTGAAGGTAATATACATGATATTAGATGTCAATAGAAAACTTAAAGTATTTATGTAAAATAAATATAATAATCCAAAAGATTTCAGAGTATTCAAAAAAATAATGGGTGGCCCTAATTCATTGAGTAGATACTGTAAATGTAGGTATATTTCTTATTGGTAAATCCTGTTTGGTACATGATTTACATTACTTTTTATCTGATAACATGTTTGAAAATTTTGCATCATTCAATTGGCATATGGTATGTATCAATAAAAGTGTAAATGTTCGATTGTTTAAAAAAAAATGTCGAAAAAGTCATTCACTGATTACATTGACTTTTTTACACAAAGTTGTATTTGAACACGTGCCTGTTTTCAGACTGAACCACAGCAACGTATGGTCGGATACAGCTGGTTATTTTTAATTAACAGCTGTAAATATTAAATTATAAATTCATATATTATTAATTTATAATTAATGAATAATTACCTAATCTACAGTCATTTTTAAAGTTATTTAAAATATGTTTCTCATAATTTTATTTTTGATGTATATTATAATATTATTTTTTGACATCTCATCAAAGATGAAGAAGAAAATGGAAGTCTGGGCATTTACGGGGCTGACGACCGTAATAGGCTGGTTTAAGTGATCACTTTACACACATGTAACATTCACCAATTCTACCCATAACTGACAACCACACTACTCAAATTCTTGGAAGTTCTATGTATATATGAACCAATTTAGAAACCTTGTTCTTGAATCACTACAACTTCACTAGAGACATCTATTGGTGAGATGTAAAGAAGCTTTTTACTAAGCAGAAACTCTTATATTAGTATGTGAGGTCCGAATCCTGGATTATAATCACACACATGAGAAACGCCAGAGAATAACATTTTAATTTTTATTATTAAGCTTATAATTTGACCAGATAATTTATTTACAACATTTTCCAGACTTCCATATTCTTCTTCATCTTTGGTGAGATGTCAATAAATAATATGAAAATAACTCCTGTAATTGGAGATAATCCAGATTTTGTGAACAAGTATTTGGACACACTCAAAATGTTGTATATACAGTATCTACTCAATGAATTAGGGCCACGCAGAATTTCGCGCAATTTCTCAATTCAAACAGGAATAACTCAGAGAAAACCTTGAATAAAACAACATTGAATTTTATTTACACATGAACACTTTATTACGCTTAAATTATGCATATATTTTCATATAAATATGGTAAGTATTTAGTATTTCCACCTTTGGCAGAAATAACTGCCTCAATTCTTTTTGGCATACTTAAAATGCACTGTTTTATCATGTTTTTTATTTCTTCGTCTTCTGACAAAATTTTTTGAATATTTTTTTTTAGACAGTCTACTGTCGGATTTGGAAATGAGTATACCTTATTTTTTAACATGCTCCATACGTTTTCTATAGGATTAAGGTCCGGAGAACTTCCAGGCCAGGGGAGCAAAGGCAGATTTTTGTTAGACAAAAAATTTATTATTGATTTAGCCCGGTGGCAAGGTGCCCCATCCTGCATGAAGGTGTATGGACCTTCTGTTGGGTCGAGTGTATGGTAGAAGGGCAATAAAATTCGTTCGAGGACCTGCTTATAGGAATTTTGGTTCATTGTTCCTTCCACGAAAAACAACGGCCCAGGTAAATTGTTAATAATACATGACCATATCATTGTTGCAGGGGGGTGTTCGATAACTTTTACCACACAGGCCTCATTGTAACGTTCCATTGGTGTTCTCCTGACGAATCGACGGCTCTCTGTCACGGCTTCTAACCGGCACTCATCACTAAAGATGACCTGAAAAATAATGAAAATTTAAGTTTAATTCAAATATATAAGTTTATTTACTAAAATGATATGTTGAAAATTCAATTTAAATAAATACCCTTTTCCAATCATCTACCGAGTAATTTCGATGTAGCCTGGCCCATTTTAATCGATCCGCTTTCATTCGTGGTGTCAATTTTAATACTTTTACAGGGCGCCTGCATTTCAGATTTACTTCGTAAAGACGTCGCCTCAGTGTTGATACCGATATATTTATACCCTCTTCTTCCAATTTTATTTTTAATGTTTTTGCTGATGCACTACGGTTTTCTAAGGCACTTTGAACGATTTTTCGATCAGTCCTCGGTGTTGTTTTTCTAATCCTACGACAGTTCTTTCGCCGATTGCTGGTGGCGGGTGACTGATTTTTTATTGATTTTGAAATTCTGTCCACTGTTTGACGAGAAACGTTTTCTTTTTTTGAAATTTCTCTATTAGATAGTATTCCTAATTTCAGTAGCACTATAACACTAGACTCTTTTTCCTCAGAAATGTCTTTACTTTTTCCCATTTTGTCCTTTTCAAAAAAAACACTTGTGTTTACAAATTTTTTTTATACTTTATGAACTAAAATTAAAAATTAAGTTTTTTTCACAAGACACGATAACTATATAACCTCTCTAAACAAAACAACAACCAGAACTCAAGAAACTTCACTAATAAATGAGATAGGACTATTTTTTGAACTTTCAACTATCTGTCTACCTTTGCTAATTAGGGACGTTTCTCAGAAAAAGGGTTTGAAATTTTGTAAAGGCTTAAATAATCCAGGTGTATTTTACATATTATTGAAGGTAATATACATGATATTAGATGTCAATAGAAAACTTAAAGTATTTATGTAAAATAAATATAATAATCCAAAAGATTTCAGAGTATTCAAAAAAATAATGGGTGGCCCTAATTCATTGAGTAGATACTGTATATATATTATAATAAATACCCATATTTTTTAATAAATATGTTTAAGTATACAAGAAGACTTTTGTCGCTTTTTTCCATATGGCAATAATCTTATAAAGTCATTCTTAAGTAGCGTAAGTTAATTTTATTTTCAATCTTGTTTTTGCGTTTTTTTTTTCTATTGTAGCTATATATCTGATGTTACATTTGAGACCCTTTTGATAAAAAAATGTTTTAAATTTTAGTGTGAAGCGTGACACACCCTCATACATGTACGTCCTTAGTTTGAATACGTTTAGCACGTACCACAAAGTTTTTTCACAAAAAGACGGGCTTTACATTAAGCTTTGAATTAAGCCCGGTTGATTAATATCACACGACCCAACTTTTTTATGAGATAAAGAAGACACATTTTATCAGCGATAAATTAAGTTAACGCTACGGACACGTCAAAAGCTTAATCCGTTTTTTTCGCCTATTTTTAAATCCAATACATAATATTAAATTGATAGATCTATACTTAAAAACGTAAAAAAGCTTAAAAAATCGGAGAGTAATGATTTTGCTACTATTTTTAGATTGGAGTTTCATTTATTATTTACCTTAAATCATTTTAATTTATTTAAACTCTTCCTTTCCCAGAAAATAAATATAAGGGTATAGATAGCTACATAAGGATCGTCAGTCCATTTGATCTTCACATTCGTTTGAAAATGTCAAAACTAGGCGAAACAATCGTCACAATATTTTTTTATGTGTTTTCGTTAATAAAATACAACTTAGTAGACTCAAAAAATCTGTGTTTGATTTAAAAATTAATATTTAAATGAAATACAATATATTGTAGGATGGCAAGGTAAATTTATACAGTCAATAAAAATCTTTACAGCTGTTTAATATTCAAAACTCTATAAAGCTAACGGCCGTAACTAATTTTACGTCTCGTAATTTGACGTGTTATGAACACCTCTTTATGTTAGATTTTTACAAATAAAACAAAAAAGGTTAAACATATTTAAAGCTGTATCAAATCATAACCAACACGAATAGAAATTACGATAAGCAGTAATATTTGTTTATTGTAACTGCAGACAGTTGATAGAATTCCATATTGAATTGTTGGGTAATATATCCAAAATAAACCACGATTTTTTGGATTGAAAAAATGTAGAATTTAATCCAAAAAACCGTGTTTTATTTTGGATATATTACCCAACAAGTAATGTTTGTATTTAAAAAAATTAAATGTTTATTTGTTCAAAATCTTAAATCTCCTACACTGATTCACTGATCGGTTTAAATTTTCTACACAACGTTGCATCTGTTGCATTCGAATACGCGCGTGTTTTTCCTAGGTCGTTTTAGGTAAAAATAGTTTTTTTTACTAAACATTTTTTGACCGCTTTGGCAGTCATTTGTTAAACGTAAAACCAACAAAAGCAATGCTAAACATTGCTCATAGGGGACAGCATGTTTTTTTGACACTGCTGTCACTTCTTCACGCTTCTTTTGTGATGTCCTTCAGCTCATCAGGTTTCAGAACTCCTTAGTTTACATACGATCACTGTTTTTCTCCACCTACCCTATTCCGCCTGATTTCGCTCCTTCTGACTTCTTCATATTTTCCAAATACAAAAGACATTTAAAAGGAAGTCGATTTGAGACGATTGCCAAGATTAGGGTTAATGTGACGAAGGAGCTACAGGACATTACGAAAGAAGCGTCCCAGGACTGATTTCAAAAGTGGAAACACCGTTGGGATAATAAGTGTGTCCGTTGGAGAGATGAATACTTTGAAGGTGACCCAGACATGTAATTTCTAAATAAAGTACTTTTGTTTTTTTACATCTCACCAATAGATGTCTCTAGTGATGTTCTAGTGATTCAAGAACAAGGTTTCTAAATTGGTTCATATATATAGAACTTCCAAGAATTTGAGTAGTGTGGTTGTCAATAATGGGTAGAATTGGTGAATGTTACACGTGTGTAAAGTTATCACTTAAACTAGCCTATGACGGTCGTCAGCCCCGTAAATGCCCAGACTTCCATATTCTTCTTCATCTTTGATGAGATGTCAAAAAATAATTAGAAAATAACTCCTGTAATTGGAGATAATTCAGATTTTGTGAACAAGTATTTGGACACACTCAAAATTTTGTAAAGTACTTTTGTTTTATGACGTCAATCTACGCATTAATTGAACAGTTCAAGTAGATGAAAACGAATATGAACGTCTAACTCCTAAGTGGAAAACCCAGATTTGTGAATAAGTATTTGACACACTACAACGATGAGATATGTACCCCTTTATCTTAGGGAATGTTATAAGGGGTTAATATTTTCAACTGTATTTTTACATTTTAACTAAAGAAAATTACTGAAATGAGTCATTTGAAATTAAAATACAATTCAAAAACATTCAACCCATTTACAACTTCCTCTACAATAACGCGGTACCTATCTCAACGTTACGGGGGGGTTAACGGTATATATTGTATTTATTCGGTTTGAAAAATCTTGAAATCTGACCCTTTATTATTTTTTCTTCACATCTCCAGGTCCGTTATGTAAGCTCGAGAGGATCTCGGATAGGTCTCGGCCACTTCTCAGATGTCATCGGCGAGTGGATCGATCCGACTCGCGGGAGTTGACCTCCGGCCCGGTACTTGCGAGTAACCTTCCTACCCTCCAGCCGGAGTGACCCTTCTGCGCTGCTCTCGATGATATTATTCAAATTTCACCCCCTCAGAGAAAATAATGTAAAGTGGCTGGAAGAAGACAAAGAGCTCCCTATGCTAAATAGGCTGCCCGTAAAATGGACGAGAAAATAGTTTCAAACCGTTTTAATTATAATGAACTTGTATTTACGATCAAAAGGTCAATTGAAATGAACAATCAATCATTGAACATGTTCGAAAAACGCTTTCTTTCGACACAGGTTTATTTTAGTTTATTTTACATTCCTTTTCCTTTTCCTACCTGCAAATTCTATTTTTTACAACATACCCTTATCCTTTTACTCCCTTCCTCACACACACACACTCCCACTCTTCTTGTTTTATTTTTTTTTATTTCTTAATGTTTTAATACTTATTATAACAAAATCGAAGGCAATGGAGGGTTGTGGAATTGTTTAATTGGCTTTATTTTTATTAATGTAACTATTTTTATTATATACCATTTTAAATGAAAAGCTGTACAATTCCCGAACAAATAAAATAAATCAAATAAAATAAACTATTTTAAAAGGATCTAGGGGTTTTTATGTATCAATCAATCTTTAACTTCTTCAAAGTTCGATTTCGTAGGGGGGTCAAAATACGGGTTATTTTAACTGTCATATTTATTTAATATCACCCTAGACTGGTACAAGAAACGCAGGATAACGTAACGATTAAAATAACTAGATAATAATACAAATGTTCCTTTTCTAATTAAAATTTTACTTGGTACTAAGTAAAACTAAAATCTGAAGTAAAAATAAAAAATAAATAAATATTACCACAAAGTGACAGCCGAATCAAGTAATGAAAAAAATATTTATCTTATCACGTTTTTCCAAATAACTCGTGTTAAGGTACTGAACTGTAAAAAAAAAATTTTACATACATATTTAGTTTTTTTTTTAATTTCAAATATGCGATGATTCGTAATGCTATTTATGTTTTATTTTTTTAAAACATACAATTTTGGTTTTGTACGGCGGTACAATTTTCTATCTGTATGCAAATCACCCTATTCGTATTCAAAGTTTTAACGTTAAGATGTGAAACACAAGCATGGTAATCTCTCCCGATAACACAATTAATCTCGGTATTTACAGATCCATCGCGGTGAATGTGATCGGGAAACTTGGCCCAACTATGTGGCGTGGCGGGGGGTACGTGAAGGGGGGGGGGGTGTCAGTTCCACGGGGGGGGGAGGGTGGTTCGCAGCATCAAACTTTGGGGAAAGTTTTAATTGCGCCCTCTATACCAAATGCACTGCCGGAAAGTGGAAATGAAAGATCGTTACTCAAAACACATTTATTGCAACAGGGTGGCAGCATTCGATTGGATTATCTATTTCCTTATAATTCTTCTTCTTCTTCTTTATCAAGGACTATGTCCTGTTATTCTCCGGTCCGCTCCTGGGAGGTGGAAGACCAGCTGTCTCTCCATCGATTAGGCTTCATTTTTGGAATTTATTATATTAACAATAATAAGTCCAAAATTTGTACACTTCTACTGTTCGTATCTTGTCAGGTCCTCCTGACGTCGAATACCACTTGAGAGTAATTGTCCTTGTCTTGGGCAGCTCTAAACAGCACCTCGACGCACCTCGACGGTCCTGATCCCTATCCAATCTCGTATTTAACGGAGCCAGGAGATTTGTCTTCTGCCCACACCTCGTCGAATAGTTTTTTTTCTCCATTTATTAGCCAAATATACATATACATATAAATACATTCGTTAATAAATTGATAAACATAATTAATGTCTTTTTTTACATAGACCCACTAAGCCACCTTAAGGTAGGGACTCACCGGACCATTTCGTCGTAACGTAACATTTGCGGCGAGCATCCGAACATCGGATGGAGTACTCGGAACGATCTCGGCTCGCTGTACTGACTATACCAATGCTCGCAACGTAACGTGTTACGTTACGACGAAATGACTGGTCAGTCCCCACCTTAATGTTCTGATAAATTACGTCCATTATTAATTAACCTCCAAATGTCCATAGAAAACCTCAATCCATCAAATGAATGCAAATAATAAAATAATGTTACATTTTTATACATGAGTCATGTCATTAAGTTATTTTTACAGACTTTTTTATATTTAAAATATTCGTATAACGTCAATGTCGTAAACCCTGCCCTGAATTCCATAATTTTTTTCATGTTTGTTGAGATGTCGAAAAATAATGTTTATATTTGTATCTAGGTAGGTACATATATAAACTCAAGTGAAACCAAATCCTGCTACGGAAAAAATTGTCGATAACCTCGTCATGGATTGTAAAAATATTCATATTAATTCATTAAAAAAATGGCTCCAAACTCGAGGATGGTGGAGATTCCGGTTGAGCGGACACAAAGTACCGGATGGTCGGAATCGGTTACGATGGAAAGGCAGAAGAGCCGGGGAAGGAAGGACGAGGGTGCAGATATTGGAATAATAGGATAGCGAGTGGTGAGTTAGTGACCAGCAAGGTAGTTTGCGCCTACCTGAGCTCAGTGTCCGTGATGGCGGCGAACACGGGCTGCCAGCGGTCGGACTCCTCGGAACTCTCGGAACTTGCTGAGAGACTCGTCTGAAAAAACGAAACATAACACGATTAGAATATTGATTATAATGCAAGTACCTGGTAATTACAAATTAATTTTCAGCAATTACACCGAAAATATCTCTCTATCCCGCTTATTTGGGCCTAAACTATCTCTTCCAACTTATCTTCACATAATTGAACAATATTAGACGAAACTATATTTTTCCGTCTATTGCATTGTATCATTCATCCTAAACCATACTGTACTATTCTGAAACTGTATTTTACTATCATTCACCCTAACAGAAACTATATTCCTCAAATATACTATCGTTACCGGTCTTTACCGCTTAACCGAAACTATCTCTAGCTAAAAACCTCATCAAGAACCATAATTCCCATCCATCACACTCCCATTTACCTGAACCGAAACAATAATATATTCCTCGATTATACTCGTGAAAACCGGTCTATATTACTTATATAAAATAATATCTAACCTAAAACTTAAGCAAAAACTATCATTTCCGTCTATCACACTGGTATCCGCCCGAAGAAAAACTATTTCTCTCCGATTATACTTGTGCTATCGGTCTCTATTTTCCAAAATAATCTAGAACCAAAAAACTAAGCGAAAACTATTATTCCCGTCTATCGCAAAGCCATCCACCCCTAAAAGTATCACCCTCCGATTGAACTCGTATTACCGGTATCTAGCTGCTTAGCCAAAACTATCTCCAACCAAAAAAACCTAGCGGAATCTATCATTCCCATCTATTACACTGGCGTCCGTCCGAACTAAAACTATCTCACTCCGATTATACTCGTATTACCGATGTCTACTGCTTAGCCAAAACTATCTCCAACCAAAAAACTTTGCGAAAACTATTATTCCTGCCTATCACACTGGCATCCGCCCGAACTAAAACTGTCTCCCTTCGATTTTACTCGCATTACCGGTCTCTAATGCTTAGCCGAAACTACCTCCAACAAAAAAAAAATAGCGGAAACTATCATTCCCAACTACAACACTGCCATTCACCCGAACTGAAACTATTCCCCCCCGATTCTACTCTTATAACTTATCTTTACTTAACCGAACCATCTCTCCCTCGACTTTATATCGATATCTCACTGGTAAAATCTACTTAGGGTGATTTACATTTTAAGTATTATTAAAATCAAACAATGTACGTACGACCAAATGAAATAGTCTAACAGATACGACATAAGTTTATTATCGAATTCCCTTAAGTGCATGTTATGGCAGAATTCCTGTAACAAGTTACGGTTCGCAAATGATGCAAATCCTCGGATGATCGTCGTTCAGTCGCAATACGAAACGTGCTGATTATATTTTCCGCGACTTCCGCAAATGCCTAGAGAAACCGAAACCCGAGCGCGACTCATTTTCACCAGGGAGGGGATTTGAAAAATGAAGAAAAATGCTTATCCGTGTTTTGTGGACGCGCTGCGGAAAAATTCCACTTCAAACAGTTCTGGTAGAAAACATCAATTTAAATGGCACAAAATGAAACGGTACGGTTTCGAACATCAATATAAAAAAGACGGGAGTATTTCCCAGGACGCTTTTTCAGGGGTGGCTTTTGCGGCTCCTGGCGTATGAATACGGATAAAGGATAATAAGGCGTAGGCTCACAGGGGCTATTTGGATTTACAGTCAATTTTTACGCTCTGTGAAGCACCGTTTTTGCGCAAGTTTCTAAAGAAAACACACTATCGGGCAATGGATGTCTTATGAGGGAGCGAATGTTCCCAAAACGCTCCCAATTTACGGAATACTATCAAATAGGAATCATTTTAAAGGGGATATGGTTGAACACCGCACTATACATGTAAATATGAACGTTGATTTTAACGGTCAGTGTTAAAAAATATTACAATATTTTTTACTTCACCAGTGAAACCTAATTATTTCCTTCTCCCGATGTTTCTCTTCCGACATGAAGATGGCCCGTGTAATGGCACCCGAAACGTCGGAAGGAGAAAATATATGTATAATAGACGAAATAATCCTAAAAATATTTTCTCTAACCGAAATATAAATTCAACGCAGTCTAAAAATATCATTTTATCTTCCAACCCTTATCCGCACCTAATGGTGCATAGGGCTTTATTTTTTCTGACACAGTGTTATCTTGATTGTTGCTTACATAAAGGCAAGGTGATCAATCCTTCGCGGCAGGTACCAGACCAGGGAATTATTAAAATAAATATTGGAGTGAAAAGTCACAAATATTTCTTTTGACACCCCCTACTTGGGAATAGAACTCGAGGCCTCTTGCTCGGTAGCTTAACACAAATGTAATGGATCAATGACAAAATGGTTAGTCGAGTTGAAGAAACATTGCATCTTTGAAAAGCATTTCTTTTAAAATAACGGCTGGCAATAAATTTGAAAAGTAAATAATCCTCTTTTATTAAATGTTTCAGCGGCATGTCGCGACGGATACGTAGGAAAATGGTTAGTACGTATTTTTACGTACCTTATGTGTTTCCTTGAGAGAAAGCTTTTTTTAAATGATCACGTTTTTCCATTGAAACCCTGACATGCAAGGACAAGTCGCATTTTCCTGAGTGTAAAACCATGTAATAAATTTGACGCCCGGACGCGACGTAATAAATAGGATATATAATTTTTCATTATTTTATGTGACGTAAAACGTTCGTGTTTCTCAATTTTCGCTCATTTTATTCATTTCCTGAAAAATACAAGCACATTTCCGTTTGCTGAAATTGGTAGATAATTACATTTGAAGCGGCGAAAAAAACTCGATAAATCGTGAAACGAACTCTGAAGTTGGTGAAAATATTGATGTATTTCGAAAATTCGTAAAGCTTCTAAGCTTTTCCTTTATTGCGATAAAAGACTGTCCTATGCTATTCACGATCAATGAGATGATACGCATGACTTATCAAGCGTTTTCTAAGTAGTTTTATTCGCACAATAGCATATTGTATGGGCCTATTCACATTATAGCTATTTCATTTCGTTTTTCATTTTGATCAAAACTCGAAAAAGCTTAATGCCAAGTATAGTGTACGCGTATATATAATTTGCACGGTAATATTCTATTTCAAACCAAGTATTTTTATCCGTAAATGGTTCTTCTAGTCTCCAAACAGAAGAAAAAATACATTTCTATAACATTAGTGATTTTTTTGTTGCTTTTATTTTGTGAAACAATGAATAAACTTACATTATTTATTGATTCGGCATTAATTTTGTGGAATGACATGCTGATTCTTTTTTTTTCCCGGCTTAATGAGTTTTATTTATATATACGACTAGTTTCGAAAACTTACAGATGTTTTCATCTTCTGGTAAAAATTAAAACTAATGAACAAAAAATATATTTAGGGGTATTGGTATTGGTAATTTAAAGGTCAATAAACTTTATAAAAATAAAAATAAAACAAACTTTGATTTAAACCACTTTTATTTTTGGTACTATTATTCCAACAGCTTTCGACCAACTTGTCTTTTTCATGGATAGATCCCTGAAGAAGGACAAGGTGTTTGTCGAAACCGGTAAGAGTAATAGAAGCAAAAATAAAAGTAATTGCAAAAGTGTGTGTTTTAATCACTTTATAAAAAAATAATGAAATAAATTGATTCAGCAGTCACGTTGTAGTAACATTGATTCATTTTAAACTTTGATGTCAACTATTAATTATGACATAAAAAATGTTAAATAAAATGCATCGAAACACGTGTCACATTAGATTTTTAAATAAAAAGTTAAGTAAATAATTAGTTTCCTTTTATTTCGGATTAAATAAACTCGAATGCATTAAGCAGTTAGCCATGCCTATAATAATAAGCCTACATAAAAATTTACTTTCTAATAAAAACTCAACACGCGACTATAATTTCCAGCTGAAATAATTCATTCGTCCGTAATTTACTAGAATAGATTGAAATAAAAACTTAAGACCAAATTTCCAACGTCTCTAAAATGTACATAAAAGTCTCAATCTATTAACTAATCTTATTTGACATGCATTATTTTTTGACATCTCAACATAGATGAAGAAGAATATGAAGGTCTGGGCATTTACGGGGCTAACGACCGTCATAGGCTGGTTTAATTGATCACTTTACACACGTGTAACATTCACCCATGATTGACACTAATACCTACTATTACAATTCTTTGAACTTATATTGATCAAACTCGGAACATAGTGTTTGAATTCACTAGAATTTCACTAGAGACTTCAGTGGTGGGACGAGAGAAGCTTTTCATTCTGAAGAAATTTGTTTGTGAGGTCCGAATCTAGGATTATATTCACATACCTAGTCAAGAAACGCTAGAAAATATTCTCTTAATTTTTATTTATTTTAGCTAACATTTTATTTACAGTTAATTTATTTACAACATTTTGAGTGTCTCCAAATACTTGTTCACAAATCTGGATTATCTCTGAATAAGATATATTTTTACATTATTTTTTTGACTTCTCAACATAGATCTATGTTAAGATGTCAAAAATAACTCTTTATTGGAGATAATCATGATTTGTGAACTAGTATTTGGACACACTCAAAATGTTATAAATGTTTGACATAATTTAGAAAAGGCACATGGCCGTAACGTGTTGGGCTTTCTCGGTAAATATTATTTACCGAATAAGTAGCTACTAATACAACATATTTTCCAACAAGAGTTCACTTCAAAGTAGAGTCTCGAGCCCATTTTATCTTCGTTTAAGTCCAAAGGTGTCTCCGATATTAAAATGAATACCACAATGACAGCAGCGGAGCTCTTAAGCTAAGTAATGAATACTGTTCGTCGTACTTTAACAAAGTAACTTTTAACTATGCCGAGTCAAGAGTTTGGAAAGTACTTAGTAGATTAAAGCCGGGTAAATACTTTAATTTTCGTAATAAAATTGTAAGTCTTAATACGACATTGTTGCCGGAAAAAAAAAATCGTATTTCTGAAGGGATAATATGGAAATATTGTCCGCCTCCGTAGTGTAATGGTCAGCACGCTCGGCTACCGTTATTGAGGTCCCGGGCTCGATTCTCAGGGGGGGTCAAATAAATATAAGTGATTTTTTCACTCTAATATTTATTCAATATTACCCTGGACTGGTACCTGAAGCGGAGGGCTTATCACCTTTCCTTCATGTGTTAACGATCAAGATAACACTGCGTTTATATGACGCAGTGCCCTATGCACCATTGGGGTGCGGATAAGGGGTTATTATTATAATTTTTAAATACTTTAATTTTCGTAATAAAACACTTCGTAATAAAAAATAATACGACATTGTTGCCGGAAAAAAAATATATTCGTATTTGTGAAGGGATAATATGGAAATTGGAATAAATTATTGAATGTTATTATCCAAAGTAATATATTAACATTTACAAAATGTTGAGTGTCCAAATAACTAATTAACCAATGAACCTTGTTCACAATTCTGGATTATCTCCAATTACTGGAGTTATTTTTCGTAATTATTTTTGTTTTTTTTTTGTAAAGGGACTTCAAACCAGACTATGATGGTCGTAAGCCCCGTAAATGCACAGACTTCTATATTCTTCTTAATCTATGTTGAAATGTCAAAAAATAATATATATTTCCATATTTCAGCATTCATTGGCAAACTGCCAAAGTATGCAATTGTTTAAAAATATGATACATGTATATTTTTCTTCTTCTTACCCTTATCCGCACCCAATACAGGGCACTGTGTATGAGCAGTGTTATCTTGATCAGTAAATATACGAGAGAAAAGGGATCAGCCCTGCGCTTCAGGTACCAGTCCAGGGTGATGAACTATATATTAAAGTGAAAAATCACTTATATTTATTTTGACTCTCCTGGGTATTGACCCGGGACGAAACGCTCTGACCACTTAACAACAGAGGTGGAATTACATATTTTCTACACGAATATTAACTTTGTTATTAGAATTAATTAATAAATAAAAATGTACTTCAAATTAAAAATATAATGGATAAAATTAATCAATCTCGGAAAAGGGAAAAGTTTATTTAGGATTTATTATAAAAACAGGAAATCTCGTCGATCATTTTAAAATGGTTAACGTTATAAATTTTTTAAATCTTAATGCAAATTATGTAGACTTTGATGCTTTTTATCTTAAATATATTTTTTTGAAATTATTTTTCTGATATCAATTATTTTTATTACCTTTTTTTAGAAGAATTACTGTGTTGAAAATATAGTAGGGAACCGGGAGATGAATTTTAAATCCAAAGACCATAGCCAAAGAATAATTTATCTTTAGCATATTGAATAAATGCTCGAAAAATTCAATTTAGTTTTATTGCATACCCACAAATCGCAAACATCCGTCTAGAAGTGATTATGGCCAATCTAAATGTAATATTAGCAGAGTATACTTTCAAACGCGAATCAATTCAAGAATGCCTTGATCTTATTTCTAACGTCAATAAAGAAAATAAAACGATTTACGGTACTTGCTATTTTACGCCTTTAAACAGCTGTCAGTGATAGAGAAAAAATTGTTTAATAAGAGCCATCTTTTAAGTTTCATTCACTATTTTAAAAAAATGTTGATCATTTTGATCGCAACAGTATAAGCAAAACGCCATTCAACGCTTCTAATTCGGTGCATTCAACTCTCTAGAAATTTCTCCCAAAGAAACCGCCCACGTCGCGGATTCTAAATAAAATACGTGTACATACATACACACATACACACGCGAAGCACAAACGTGTAGGCACTTATAAAGTGAAATCATTATACATACTCTGAAACAGTCTAATCACTTCACAATCTCTACAATTCTCAACCGTAAACAACAGTTTCACAGACTTATTTTCTTTTTTAAAAACACCATAAGTATTCAAATAATTAAGGAGGTAAATTAATGTAAGATACTCTGTATACTAATGACTAATTGTCTCGAAAATATGGCTGACATTAACAGGAAATTGCGCCTTATAAATTATTATGAGCACTTTCGCAATAATTACAACAGCAAAAAACTGTTTTATTTATTGTTTCGGCATTTACTTTGTGGTTGAAATTATTAAATAAATTACTTGTTTTTTTACAACTTGATTTGACGACTAGTGTTGGAAGCTAAGCTTCCATCTTCAGGTATAAATATAAAATGAAGATGGAAGCTTAGCTTCCGAAACTAGTCGTCAAATAAACTCAAGTGGTAAAAAAACAAGTGTTTTCTTTAATAATAACAAAATAACGGCATATAGTTAATACGTGGCGATTTGCAGAAAATGTGTTTTTTGATTTTTTAAATGCTCGTGTCTCATGTTTGACTCCCAGCGAGGTCAACATAAGCATGCGATTATTTTTATAAATAATTTTATTAGATTATATGTTCAAATTAACCAGTTTTATAAAGGTATATAAGTAGATAACATGATATGTAAAATCTCGGAGATCGTCAATTCGATAAAAATATCTTATTTCTAGTATGTTTACCTGTTTACGACTTTTATCATCTGAGAAATAGAATAAATTATCAATGCCTGGCATAGCAATTGTTTAATAGCATTTTAAATTAAAAAGCCAAACAGGAAACCCGTATTGTTTTCTCACAGTTAAAGTCTTACTTTGCACATTGAAAAACGAGGTAGTTTTGTAAATATATAATATAACCGCGTATAAGTTCTAATTGTGTGGGTCCTCATTAAAAACATTTGTTAATGAATATGCATCCGGTATCAATTATTCGCAGGGGAATGAGTGAATTTATCAACCCTTTCCATGAATATTGCATATTACAAAACTCATAATAATTTAAAGTTTCGATTAAAGGAAAACCAATATATTTTTTTAACATTACCCGTCCAATCGGTCCGAGAGCATAAATACAGCTTAAACATTAATGCTAATAAATTTCATAAACTTAATTGAATTTTCCGTAACAAAGTCCTGATTTAAATTAATTTCGCATACACCACGTATTTCTGTAGTACCTCCAAGTTTTAACTGCCTAAATATACAATTTAAATGGAACAAAACCCGACTCCATTATTTTATAAAGCCCAAAAAAAATACATGAATTTAATTAAACAATACATCACCGACATCCCTACCGGTACGAACACGTCATTTACAAGCGTTATTAAACATCGTGTGATAAATGTATGGAAAGTTATTTGAACAACGAAATCATTACTGGCCATAAATAACATTTATGGGTACTGATTTCATAAAAGTCGGCTTCATCGCCAAGCTGAACGTGTCGGGAGAATATGACGGGATATATTAGCCCTGCAGGTGCTCTCGACGCGTGATCTCGTCCCGGACCTGCTACGGGGAGGAAACACACCGACGCAGAAAGGGGTGCCATTAGGGCAATTTTACTAAAATAAAAACCACCCCACCCGTCACTGTCGCTACATCGCTACATCGCTACACTGTCACGCTTACAATAAAGGCGGACGTTTGACATGATCATTCCGGTAACGTGACGAAATTAAGTCGTTGCGTGGAAATTTACGGAACAAATGAGGAAACTATGCATATACTTAATTAATACACGCGTTCTTTGATAACATTTAATTTACAACATTTTGAGTCGAAATACTTGTTCGTAATTCTGGATTACCTCCGCTTGGCAGTTATTTTTGACATCTTTGACATCAATTTTTACATTTTTGACATCTCAACATAGATGAAGAAGGATATGGTCTCATATAAAACATAGAATCTTTTCAGGCGGGGCGGACAAGTATGTCGATTTAATCCAAGAATCGGACCTTGCAAACATAAGAGTCTTTGCTTAATAAAATCTTTCCCTTTTCCAGCATAGATGGCTGTTGTGAACTTGTTATATGTCACGAGTTTGATCAGTATATCTAGAAGTTTTATAGCGTGGTTGTCAACCATGGGTAGAATTGTTGAATGTTAAAAGTGTGTAAAGCGATCACTTAACCAAGCCTATGACGATCGTAAGCCCTGTAAATGTCCAGACTTCCATATTCATCTATGCTGACATGTCAAAAATGTTAAACATTTAATTTAATAAATTTCCATCGAAACTGCATAAATAATGACGCCCATTAAAATATGGCCTTAACATAAATGAGTTTGCAATTTCGCGTATGTATCTATTATGATTATTCAAAGGTAGCGAGTAATACAATAAGTCATTACAAACTAAGCGGTTTTCACCGGCTGACCTACTTCGTAACCGATTACTAAGAAACAATTATGCATACAATACGACAGATTACTCCCACGGAAGACGATCATATTCTCGGTGTATTCTAACACGAAACGTACCACGCATTTTAGTATTTTGTTCGGAGTTATTGGGCCCGAAAAGAGAACAGGAAAACATAGCCAAAAACTCCAAACTATGCAACGTGGGGGTATCTTGCGACGCGACAATATTCCATACATTACCCGAGGATCGATGACCTTAGCTAAAATTATATTTCGCGTTAATTGACATTCTAAAAGGGCAACAAATTTGGATTTTCCTTTACACGTAAAGCATTTAGCGACCAAAGCAATCACGAAAGCTAAGTAATATTCGCGATGAAAACTGTTCAAATACCCAATTACCGTACACCATTTCCTGTGTTTTCCGAACAAAATTATGTGTTTAGGCAGTGTTTAACGTTAAAATGAGCACGTAACTGTCAACAAATTCACGTTTCCAGCTTAATCTTGTTACTTGTGCGCTAAATAAATGCGAGACCTTTGACTACAAAAAACATATAATTAGCTCTCATTAATATGTTGAAAATGGGAAATTGCCTTCAAAAAACTTAATTACGCTGGAATGCGATTGGGGAATTTATACTCTGTTTATTTATATTTTTGGGTCTCAATGTGATGTTATGCTTATCTATACCCGTAGGTTTCAAACGGAGTGCAAATATAAGTAGATACATTCAAACACTAATTAGAGAGACAAAATGTAAGAAAATTAATGTTGTTTTGAATGAATATGTAAACATGGAAACGTAAATATTACACATGTACCTACCTATTATAACGAATGGAAAGTTGAAGAGCGTTTGGGCGATTTCGAGAGATATAAAAAGGAATGTTTCTAATACAGTGAGACTATATTAGGGGCACCAAATACAAATGCTTTTTTGTTCCTTCTCCAAAAATATTTGCGCTTCAGCTCTGGAGGTACAGTTGTTAAAATAGGTACATAACCGGTTTTTTAAAGGATTTGTTTTTGTTTGTCTGCAACAACAACAAAAATACGAATTATATGTAAAAGGTACGTCATCAAAAAATAAAATAACGCGATGACCACAGATGACGATATCTAGTGCCACGAAAGGTTGATTTCCTTAGAAGTTGTAAATAAAAGCGGCAATTACGATTTTTTTTAAGAATTAGACCGTTGACATTATTTCTTGTCAACAAATGAAGAATGAAGTAAATATGGAAGTCTTGGCATTCGCAGAGTATACAACCGTCATAAGCTTGGTTAAGTGATCACTTTACTCACGTGCAACATTCAACAATTCTACCCATGATTGACAACCACAACCCTGTAAATATCCAGACTTCCATATTCTTCTTCATCTATGAAGAGATTTCATAAAAACTCCTAATTGGAGATATCCAGATTTGTGAACAAGTATTTGGACACACTCTCTTCTTCTTTTTAAATGAAAAAACCCGACTCCATTATTTTACAAAGCCCAAAAAACATTGATCAAATTTAAGTTTTTTACTTTTATTATTTTTTGTTTTCTGTTTGTCAAGTATTTGTAGTTAATGTTAACACTTTTAATCTTATTTTACTTCTTATAATATCAATTGCATTATTGCCAGTGCCCTTTACTATGACCTAAATATAATGTATGCCCACACACAAGCCATGCCTTTTTGGGATCTTTTTTGTATTTTTTTTTGTACTTGTATTTATATTTAGCCCGCCTCCTCTGTCCGCCTCCGTAGTGTAATGGTCAGCGCGCTCGGCTACCGTTCTGGAGGTCCCGGGTTCGATTCCCAGGGGGGGTAAGAATAAATATGAGTGATTTTTTCACTGTAATATTTATTCAATATTACCCTGGACTGGTACTTGAAGCGGAGGGCTGATCACCTTTCCTTCATGTGTAAACGATCAAGATAACACTGCGTTTATATGACGCAGTGCCCTATTCACCATTGGGGTGCGGATAAGGGTTTAATTTATATTACGTTGTGAAATGCAAAAGAATTTAAAATAAAGAAAAAAATTAAATAACACATCACCGACATCCCTACCGAGACGAACACGTAATTTACAAGCGAAGACCAAAAAATCCTGTGAATTGGTCTGCAGCAACAAATAATACCTTCTTCGCCAATCCCGTCTATTTAGCGAGACTCTCATCCGTTGAACAGCCCATGTCCTCGTATAAGTCGCAAAGATATTCGCGGACACACTCAGGATGTTGTAAATAGAACCTTACCTGGGAATCGGTGTGTCTCCTCGCCAGCCACCCCATGTGCCTCAGGTCGCCCAGGGTGGGCGTGAGCGCGAGGCGCGCGTGCGTCGCGGCCGCGCGCTGCGCTCGCCGGGCCGCCGCGGCCAGCGCGCGGTGCCAGCGCCCCGCGCCCGCTGCGTCAGCCGCACGGAGCCGCAGCGTGTGGACGCCGTCCGGGGAATGCAACTCGAGCGTTCGGCCCTCTGAAACCGAGATCGCAGTCTTAAAATATCTCATCACACCGATCAACCAAACACATCGATACATACAAATCAAACACATACAAACATAAGAGTTTATGCTCAATAAAAAGACTTCTTCATCTCAACAATAGATGCCTCTCGTGAAAACTCTAGCGATTTTTGTACAATGTTTCGAAATTGGATCATATACATATATAGAAATTCCGACAATGTGTTTGTCAATCATGGGTAGAATTGGTGAATGTTACACGTGTGTAAAGTGATCACTGAAACCAGCCTATGACCGTTGTTATCCCCGTAAATGCCCAGACTTCCGTATTCTTCTTCATCTATGTTAGGATGTCAAAAAAACAACATCAATTTATTTAATATTTTCATCAAATAATTTGCATTTCATATACTTAAGGGTGTACTCGCAAATATACAATTCAGTACGCGAACGGCTGAACGACAAGCCACTGTGTTGTCTGCGCACATTTTTTTATAAAAATATATATTAGAATTAGATTAGAATATATATTGAAAAATATTTTATATTATCTTCAATAGTTAAAAACCGTATTTTTATTTCGTAGATAAACTTGTTTTACAATACAAAAACGGCGTTTTAAGCAAAAAATTCACTGCCGTTCAATGTTACCCGGGTTTAAAGAAAATTCAATTGCGGGCTATCGATTATCCTGCCTTAAGGACCGAGTTTAGGAATTAGTGTGTAACACGCGTTTGATGTATTAAAACTTCTATTTTTCATATTAAACATTTAGTCAAATCATCCATCGTATATTTACTCGCAACAGTTATATTAATTTTTAGAAAAAAAAACTACATTCAAATGGTTAACTATTCGCACCCAAATGGTGAAAAGAGCACTGAATCAAATCAATTCGTGATTATATGAAAGTTAAGTGATCAAACGAGCACTACAGATTGAAGGATATAGGAGTGGAAATACCACATGTTTGATGGGATGCATATGACGTAAGTGAAGGCACTCAATGAGAATAAATTACTAATATAAAAGAAAGGAAATGGAGGAGGAATAGTAGGTACTACAGAAGAGGAAAATAAGAAAAGAAACATGTAAAAAGAAATAAATTATAATGTCATAATTTCGTTAGTTAATATTTTACTATTTGAACTTCGGGACGCGGATCTGACTAGGGAGGATGCAAGGGAGCTGGCAGCCGACAGAAAAGCCTAGGGACAGACAGTTTGTGGACTCCACATGCTCCACCTAGGGAGCGGATATGGTTTAATATTTATTTTACTAAGATGTTTCTATGATAAAAAATATATACGTAAGTATACTGAATAAAATTACCGAAAAATAAACAATATACCGAACATGATGTTTACAGTTATGCGCATAAATCAGCACAGAAAATACATATTACAAGAAATTTCATTAAATCGCCCACACAAAAATGTGAGATCCTTCAAGTTCGGGTATTTGATTAGAATTAAGTGCCTACCCAAAAAAAAAATCGTGGCAATCTGACAATCTCCTCTGCCATACTTGAGCTACACCCGGAACCTGTATCTGGGAATTCCAGTCGAGTATCATCATTTTATGAAAATAATTAACATCAAACCAGAATTTTATGATCCCTCTTAGCTCTATATACTTATTTACCCAACCGAGAGTGGAATTAAGTTAGAAATTTCATCCGCCCGCAATTTGCGTATCAAGGAATCTTGTTGTGCCTACTTGAGAGCTAAATTTAAAAATGGTAAAAATTAAAGGAAAAGTTATTTACAACATTTTGAGTGTGTCCAAATACTTGTTCAAAAGATTTTGTGAACAAGTATTGGGACACACTCAAAATGTTGTAAATAAATTATCTGGTCAAATTATAAGCTTAAATAATAAAAATGAAAATGCTATTTTCTGGCGTTTCTCATGTGTGTGATTATAATCCGAGATTCGGACCTCACATGCTAATAAAAGAGTTTCTGCTCAATAAAAAGCTTATTTTCATCTCACCAATAGATGTCTCTAGTGAAGTTCTAGTGATTCAAGAACAATGTTTCGAAATTGGTTCATATAAATAGAACTTTTAAGAATTTGAGTAGTATGGTTGTCAATAATGGGTAGAATTGGTGAATGTTACATGTGTGTAATGTGATCACTTAAACTAGCCTATGATGGTCGTCAGCCCCATAAATTCCCAGACTTCCATATTCTTCTTCATATTTGATGACATGTCAAAAAAAACAAAAAAATATGAAAAGTTATTCTGTAGTAGTTATTACTTTTTTTATTTTCACATTAGCAGAATTACTTTTCGCAAAATTAATTTAAATATTTTTTTAAATCGGCACGTCAAATTACATACAATTTCAACCCACAATACGCGACTGACGAATATCGTCAAGACTGCAACCGACTCCTGGTATCCGAGTAAAAAGGGTTTGATTTTATCACATGATTATACTAAAATTTAAAAGTTAAAATTATATCGCTCACTCCTTTCAACAACGTCATTTATCAAAAAACTTGAGTTTTCAGGAGATCGTTTTTAAAGTTTTAACCCGATGGTTGCCAGAGACGAGATATCTCGGCAAATGGCGGAGTGCCCGTATTGCCAGAGACGAGATATCTCGTCAGTACTTTTGATGACGTATTACTCCGCAGTTTTAACTCATATTGACAATCTGTCAAAAACGGAACATACATTGCCATCTGTTGAAGTTCTCACAAAATATTTTATAAAGTTTTTAAATACTTTAAAGCGATTTATCGGTATCACTTTCAGCTGACAGTTGACAGATGTCATTAGGTCTACCACTCAAACCACTTGAAATATTGATTATTTTAATCGATTGTTTTGAACGCCAGGGGTTTTTATTTTGCTCAATTTTTTGTGTTTTTCTTATTATTTTAAAATATTATTATGAAAATATTTGTTTATTTATACCTTTCGCGTTATATTTACTCCGATTTTATCAGTGTTTTGCTAGTGATATTGGTTTCTTTTCACAACTTTTTAGTAAATAAATTATTTCTTTGTGCTAAGTTCTTTGTTCTTCTTCGTGCTAAGTGAAAAAGAACAACCCGGTACTTCTCATGGCAGAAAACGGAAGGCAGAATTTCTATCGCGACTTACAGAAAGACATTTTTTGGAAAAACTACCACGGACCGAAAAAAATCATCTCCGACTGCGAAGTGTATTGTGTGTACTAGCAAAAAACTAAGAAAAGAGTCTAGTTATAGGTGTAAACAATGCAAGATGGCTTTTTGTGTTATACCGTGCTTTGAGAAGTACCACACAATGGAAAATTTCTAATTTATCACATTTCTAACTAAACTTCATTCTAAGATACCTGATAAATAATAGTTGAGTGTTAATATTAAATTTACTATTTATTTTTACATTTCAAACTATATTCCATTGATAAATAATAGTTTTGTGTTAATATTAAATTTAATAAAAACTTGCGTGTGCGACTCAGTGTGACAACCCTGTCTGAGATGAAAATTTGAAACTGGTTTAACTTCAAGAATAAAACTCTAACAATCGATGCGGGATATAATATTTGGTAAGTAAATTATAATTCAATAAAAACAACAAAAAAAAATTTCTTTAGACAACTTTTTTTTTTCAAAAAAATACTCGGCCTGTTGAGCACTGCGGCGTAATTTATTTGCGGCTATGAAAAGGTTAAAATATGATCAAATGTATTTTAAAAAAATATCAAGCCACTTATTCAACTTTTTACTGTGCAACAGATCTTTTTAGGTAAAACCTGAATGTTTTTTCTCCATTTGAAAAATATTTAGTATATTTAAAAAATAATTAAACAATACCTTTTCTTCAAAACACTTTCCGCCCTGTAGCGGGTAAATATTAACTTAAAAATATGCCGCTTTTGCTGGGATATATTACATTTTCTGGGCATTCCGAAAACATGCACAACTGAAAATTGACGATTTTTGATATATGACGTTGTTGAAAGGAGTGAGCGATATGTTAGGACAACACGAGTAGCAGCATTTGCAATAGGTAGGAAAACACAGATAGTCCCAGTTTATTTTAATATATATTTACATATTTATTTTAATTTTGCTGTACATAATATATGTAGATTACCTGGTTTATTGCTAATAAGCAATATTTCAATAAAATTAAACACTCTAATATACCACTTTAATGAGTTTTATTTTATTTACGACTAGTTTCGAAAACGACTGATGTTTTCATCTTCTGGTACAAATTAAAACTAAAGTGGTATATTCAAGTGTTTAATTTTAATAAAATAATCATGTCATTCCACAAAGTTAATGCCGAATCAATAAATAATATAATGAGCAATATCATCGTCCCTACCAAAATAGAAATCACTCGTAAACGAGTTGAAGCTCAATATAAAAAAATAATTAAATTTAAAAAAAAAAACAGAGTATCACTGGTCAATGTTGTAAACAGTTTCATTCGTCTATTTAAGCTTTATTATTTATGACATTGATATCGTGATGTGTCCCTCGTTTCGTACAATTATATTGGACTCGAGCTTTGATCCCCTTTCTTCAATGCCTCCAGCACGTCTCTCATCCAGTTAATTTTACAAATGAAGGAACAAATGTGGAATATAGTAATCGGAACAGTACAAGTCTTGTTTTGTAATATTTTATTTTGCATATAACTTGCTGTTAAATTAATTAATTTGTGAAATTCCTAATTTAAAAAATATATACGTTAAAGGTGTTTTAACTTGATACGAAGCATCAATCATATTTTTTTTATATCATAAGTATAAGTATTTGTAATTATAAATAAATGTTCAAACAAGTCTTTGGATCTTTTAAAATATAATTTATCCGAGATTTATTCTGTATTTTGATCCTTTTTGAAAACAAAACACGCACGATATTTTCGTTTGTTAATTGGCCGGCAAATATAAACACATATTTAAAAAACCAAATAACCTTTTGCAAATTATTCCATACAATTAACACAAAGAAAAACATTTATCGAATTTATTACCTACTATTTGATTATCCTTGAAGCATGTTTTTTTTTATTAAATATTACCTTATGATATTTCGATTGTTTTTATTGTATAAAATAACATGTTTAATAATACTCGTTCAGCGAAAACATGTAATATATGACATACAACAGAGGATTTAAATTAGATTACTTAGAAATATTAGAAATTAAAAAGACAATTAATAATAATTTACAAGTTATAAATACTCAAGTAAACGATTATTCTAAAAGCCCGTTATTAAATATGTTTCCAATCACTCATCATCCATGATCCGATCCCTTTTGACTGTGACTGCTTATCAACAGCAAAAAAATAAAGCCACTTGAGATCTACCCTAGCTCCTTTGCCTAGCCGTCAAAATATTTCGAATTTTGTGAAGATAGTGTTTTAGTATTTATCAGTCTTGATAAAGAAGCGGTTAGCTTTGAAACCGGTAGACATTATAATAAAGTTATAATAAAATATTTATAATGATTTTAAAACAAGGTTACATTTTGATTATATATAAATAACAAATTCAGAAAGTGCTAGATAGACCAGTGATTCCCGTACTTGTTTTGCCACAAGCTAAGTGTTGTAGTTTTATGTATGGTAATTAAATAGTATGATTTTTTGAAACACAATATTTACTTGCGTATATAACATACTAGGGTAATTAACACAGTAATAAAACTGTACAGTAATTCCGAGTTTGATCATCCTATACAACATTATATGAATAAATGACACCTCCCATGTTAGCCGGATACATTGTCCATTAAAATATAACGTACAAGTTTTATAATGCTTCTCCATAAATGGCCTAAACCACGTGATCCAAATGCCAAGGCTAGATAGATGTTTATATAGGTAAATATATTCATGAAACAAACGATGCAACACACTTTTTAGATGAAAACAGAACATTAATCATACCTATTAATTGGTTCTGAGAGGAGACTGGCGTCATCACAGTTCCCAGGTATTTGTTGTTTGCCGGATATCAAATAATTTCACATGGAAACAATTATTAGCATATTAGCAGTCACTTAATAATACCCAACATTTTACATTTGTTCAAATACTTGTTCACAAATCTGAGTTTCTCCACTCAGGAGCTATTTTTGACATCAACAACTCAACATGGATGAAGAAGGATATGGATCTATGTTAAGATGTGAAAAATGTAAAATAACGGGTTAAAACAAGGTTAGTACAGTAAAGTAGAGGCTGATATATTTTAATTGGTAGATATATGCAATAACATTTTTTTAAATTTAATTGAAGGAGATACGTTTGTAACAATTTCCACTTGAGCATTTAAATATGAAAAATGCAAATGTGCATATTTTTTTTTAAATTTCATTATTTGGACATGCTTGCAGTTCATTTTATCACAATTTTTTACATACTTAATTTTCTCTTATCGCTCATTAATTTTATTCGTGATTTTAACGTATTACTAAGTGTTTTTTTTTTAATATCAACGTGGATGAAGAAGGATATGGATCTATGTTAAGATGTCAAAATGTAAAATAACTGGTTAGTACAAGGTTAGTACAGTAAAGAACAGGCTGAATAAAAATTGAAAATCAGGTTTAGAGGGTTTCCCGGTATGTCAAATTATCCGGGTTCTGATCTTGCATACAAATAAAAGGGTCTCTGCTAAATTAGACCTTTTTGAAATTCAATCATAGATGGCTGTTGTGAACTCAATCATCGAACGTCTTTTTGATTGATCATATGTGTATGAGTTACAAAACTTTGAGTAGAGTGGTTATTAATCATGGGAATGTTACACGTGTGTAAAGTGATCATTTAACCAGCCTTTGACAGGTTGTAAGACCTGTAAATACCCAGATTTCCATATCCTTCTTCATTTATGTTAAGATTTTAAAAACACTTAGTAAATATGTTAAAATCACGAATAAAATTAATAAAAGATCAGAGCAAATTAGGAACTTAAAAAATTGTGATAAAATGAACTGCAAGCATGTCCAAATAATTATTTTTTTAAAATATGCACATTTGCATTTTTCGTATTTGAATGCTCAGCGTGGAAATTGTAATAAACGTATCCCCTTCAATTAAATTTTAAAATGTATTAATAATTTATTATTAGATTAAAACCAATATTTTTAGCTTTTCCACTTTTTTATTTGACCAACGACCGGGTTTCGTCGTTACCGACATCATAAGACTGGAAAACCCGGTCGCTGGTCAAATAAAAAAGTGGAAAAGCTAAAAATATTGGTTTTAATCTAATAATAAATTAAAAATGCAATTCCATCACGAAGTGTCAGTGGATAATATAAATCTATTTAAAATGTATGATTTTTTAAAACCGTTATTGCATACATGTACCTACCAATAAAAATTAATTGATTATATTTGTTTAGTAATTAATATCTTGTCAGATCACAGCTATGAAAATGAATATATAATGAAAACCATAATATTCATAGCGACCAATAAATCACGATGCCAATAAGATAAAACCCACGGTCGGTCAAAGTAATTTGGTATTCTGCGATATTAAATATCTTCTGCAGAACGGTTATTATTATTCAATAAAACAAAAACAAACCGATAAAATGATAGATACTCCGCTCCCTTTGGATTCAAAAGAATAATAAATACTAAAACGAAATGGTAACAGATTTTCCTTTGAAACACTTCATCAAAATTCTTCATTTCAAAAGCTCTCTCGGAAAATACAGCTCCGAGAAATATATTTTCCCATCGAGATATAAGTTTAATTAATTGTTGCCAGAAATTCTGTGTAAAGTGTTATAAACATCGCAATAAAACTTACTGTATTAATTTTCTTATTAACATTTCTATTTTATGTAAAATATTTTTATTGCTTCTTGTATTATGAGCATTATTTGCAAAAAAGACTTGCGTTATACACTTTTATAAATATAATATTAATGCTTTTTGATGATATTGTTACAGCAAACATCAACGTCCTTAATTTGACGGAGTAATAAACAAACCTTATTAAAACGTAAATTTACCCATAATATGTTATGAAATAAAAATATTAATTAAAAACATCCATAACATTTTCAACTGACAGAAAATGTTCCATTACATCGATGAATTCTAGATAACTTGTTCTTCATACCCTTATCTGCTGCAGTATCCTATGCACCCCAATGGTGCATAGGGCACTGCAACATATATATATATATATATATATATATATATATATATATATATATATATATATATATATATATGTAGTGTTATTTTGATCGTTAACGCACGAAGGGAAGGTGATCAGCCTCCGCTTCAGGTACCAGTCCAGGGTAATGTTGAATAAAAATTACAGTGAAAAAATCACTTAAATTCATTTGACCCCCGCCTGGGAATCGAGCCCGGGACCTCCAGAACGGTAGCCGAGCCGTGCTGACCAATTACACTACAGAGGCGGGGAAATAATATGTCAGGATATAATATAATAATATACTTATGTCAAATACTATATGTTTACCGGCAGAAGTCGGGGACAAATGTGTATTTTGAATAATTCCCATTAATCGGAGGTCATTTCAAGCCTCGCAGATATTCGTACGTGTAGGTACTTTGCGAATCATACTAACCGGAGACACGCTCCTCCAATCGCCAGACACAAAACCCCCAAAACCCTTTGACATAGCGCTTCCATTTAATGTATAAAGGGAGAATCCTATCGCCAATTCTGGCTCGGAATTCTCGCCGATTACAGGGAGAAAAGAAAATATCACGAGCCTAGAAGCGCCCATTTATCTTAGGCCTCCTCAATCCGAACAAGAACGCACTGCTATTGCAGGGACAGCGCCGGCAATTCTGCGAACAACTGTGTAAATTAAGGCCCAGCATTCGATAAGTCGCAACTTAATATTTTCTAAATCCAGGTCACATTCTACGTTATGTTTATGTATGAAATGTTAAATCTAACACTGATTTTTTTAATCTACTAAGTTGTATTTTATTGTAAAAAAAACATAAAAATCAATTTGGGACAATTGCCTCGCCTAGTTACTGCATTTTCAAACGAATCTCGAAACAATTGTCACAAAATATATTATAATCAGTATTTTTCACAATAAAATACAGCTAAGTAGACTCAAAAAATCAGTGATTAATTTAACATGTAATACATAAATTAAAATGGAGTTGTACGAATTAAACGCCAAAGCTATAAATAAATTAACATTTTACGAAATCGATTTTTATCTTGATACACCGTTTTCGTAATGAAAAAAATTAGTTTTTCTTCGAAACAATTACATGATTTTGAAGAGAAAAGAGTTATTAAAAGGAAGGAGTTTAAAAAAATATTAATTATTTCATTTTATTTATATATTCTACAAACTAAAAATATCTAATACTTACACATTATTAAAAAAAATCGGGAGTGAGCAGACAAGTGACCTCTCCGGTGGTCTCCGGTGGAATGAATGCGACTTAACGATTGCTGGGCCTTAATACAGTCCAGGGGCGGATCCGGCGGGTTCGGGGGTGGAGCCCTATCGGGGCACCATCTATCCGGGGACATCTATCGGAGCCCTTCTTCGCGTTCGCTACATTGAACTAATGTCCGCAAGATACGGAATAAATACCCGGGATAATGCACATATGGGTTCGCTATTACTCAGTCCGCGACCGACATGGAGATTAAGGGGATTTTCGCAAACACAGAATTCATTCCACCGGAGACCACCGGAGAGGTCACATCTCTGTTCACGCCCGATTTTTTTAAATAATGTATATTGAATATTTTTGTGTTTTGTAGAATATTTTTAGAAAAAATATTTTTTTTATTTTTTTTTACCTCTTTACCTTTCAATAACTCTTTTCTTTTCAAAACCACATAATTATTTCTAAGAAAAGCTTATTTTTTCAATGCAAAAACGGTGTTTTAACAAAAAAATCAATTACGTTAAATGTTATCTGGATTTAGAGATTATTTAGTTGCAACTTAACGAATACTAGGCCTTAAGGCGGGAAATTCGATGACGCGCAACTTAATTTTCATTGAACCCAGGTAAAATTTCACGTAATTAAATTCATTTCTAAAAATACCGTTTTTATACTTAAAAATGAGTTTTTCTTTGATATAAATATATGGTTTTGAAAAGGAAAGAGTGATTGATAGGTAAGAGAAAATATATTAATTTTTTTTTAATTGTTATAAAAATCAAATTCCAAAAAATATCCTTAAAAAAAATGTGCGTGGAGTCCCTCACGCAGCCGGCTGCTTACTGAATTGTATGTTTGCGATTACCCCCTTAATGTGATTATTATTAAAAGTGGCGTCAATTTAGCGAGGAACGGGAACCTTTTTTATTTTCATATAATTTATATTTGAAGCACTAACTTTGTGATTTTCCATTTTATAATAAAAATGTAACTTTGTTTTAAAATATGATTCATAGTGATTTTAAAACAAAGTTACATTTTAAGTACACTTTTTATTTTCATTTTATAGAATAAACGATAAAAATTATTAATGAAACGATGAAAATACTTGCTAACGAATACAAATCTATTTTCATAAAACCAAAAATCGATTGACAATTTTAGGAACAAATAAAAAGACGTTTGAAAAAATTAATAGTCGTCTATTTTGTTACTTATAGTATAATCGAAAATCGACAAGCGGGAAGAAGAATATCGACGTAAATGAGCAGCGTAAAATATGTAGGTAAAAATATTTCGGATTTCAGCAGCGCAATTTTTCGAAAATGAAACACTTCGCAAGAAAGGATTGATATAACAGAAATAATTCTGAAAATCCATTAATGACTGTCAATTCAATAAAAGGCCATCAATGTTGCGACAGACCGCGCTCCCATTACGGGCGGGCTCGGGAAGCGATCGGGAAGGGGGGAGAACCGAATCAAATCCGAAAATAATTGACACAGAGAGGATTTCAGATCCTCCCGGAGGATTTCACGCCACAGGGCGGTCAGGCTGCGGCCTAACACAAAAGCCTGGACCGGCAAAGCCTGGACCCAGCGGCTTGTAACATGTGGCACGCGCACCAATACTCGTACACAATTATTGCGTGTATAAATATTGGTGCACGGGCCACAGGTTACGAGCCACTGAGTCACTTATTGACGCGGTCATTTAAATCGAACTAATCGGACTCCGCGGAAAGCGAGAAGGGTTGTCGAATGGACTCCCGAGGAATAGGAAGATTTTCAACGAGTGTTTCATCGTGCAACAATAATGAATACAATATGTGATTTAACCCCTTTCAGGCCCACAAGTAATTAGGACATGAATGTACCAGAGGCGTAATGGTGATTGCGATGCATACGTATATATTTCTACTAATTATTTTAAATAAATTAAACTGTGTAAAAGTACAATAAGGATACTTTTTCAGATGTATATTACATATTTATAACCATATTTGAGAAAAATAATACATATATAGAACTGACGCAATTCTTTACGCTAAATATTCAATCAGAAAATTCAGTTAAGGCCCAATATATGATAAATCTCAAATAATTTTTCTTTAAACCAAGAAAACATTGACAAAATATTTTTTTTTGCTTAAAACATAATAATTTTTTTTCGAAAGATATAAGAAGATGGTTTTAAAAAGAAAAGGTTTATTGAAAAGTAAGGAGTTAAAACGAATCAATTAAAAAAAGTCATTCCAATATATATTCTAGAAAAAATATTTAACGCGGAACAACGTCTAGCCTTCAGCGTGACCGAACGCGTTCTGTATACTTTATGTATACAAAATACAATAAAATTTGGAAAAACACTTATCAGAAATAAACATAAAAAAAAAATATTTCTGCTGCAATATTTCCTTTACTCAATGTAATAAATATCATTTTTCAAAAACCTGTATGAAAACATTTTATATCACTAATATAATAATTAAATGATTCATATATCCAGGAAATTCCGAGAGACAAATAGTTTATAGTGGCGAATTTTTTTAATAAAGCGAAAAGAATTGTAGACTACTGCAAGTGATCTAACACAAACCTAACTCAAAGTCGAATAAACCGCTTACCTGTCACTAAGAACATTGAAATCCGAATACTGTTCTAAAAGTGTAAGAGAATAAAGCTACTAGAGAAGAAGTGTGTATTTTTCACTCGCACTCAAGTCAATTGAGTTTTTCAAATAATATTATTATGAAGAATAAAAGTAAACGGAACTCTCCCTAAAATATTCATTCGAGCATAATATTGCGAAATTACAAGGAAAAAATATTCTTCTTTCCAGTCTCTGTATTTCAAGAAATCCACCAATCAAATTTAAGGTAAATAATAAAGTCACAACATACGAAAGTAAAGTATCTTTAATTCCCTCAATTTTATACCGATAAAAAGTCCTCCCTTCATTCGGAGCAGTTTATTCTATATGACAATATGCAGTAATTTCTAAATTGAAAATAAACGTTTCAAGAGCCGTATACAATAACACGGTTTTCGAGGATATGAACGAATTTCCGGGATATTCGTCAATTGGGAAACAAAAAACACGCAAAGCACTGAGATCACACATAAAATAAAAGTTTTCTCAATACGTTTATATTGTACGTATTTGTTTTGTATAATCTCTCAAACTTATCCAGTATTCCATATTATATTTGACATATATCTGAATGTTTTTTAATAGTTTTATAACATAATTGTGGAATTGTTTAATTGGCTTTTTTTTTTAACGTAACTATTTTTTGTCAATGTAATGTAATGTTTATTAATGTTAATGTAACTATTGTTTTATATCATTTTTTTATATGTAAGCTGTACAATTCCCGAATAAATAAATAAATAAAATAAAAATATCATCAAAGATGAAGAAGAATATGGAAGTCTGGGCATTTACGGGGCTGACGACCGTCATAGGCTGGTTTAAGTGATCACTTTACACACGTGTAACATTCACCAATTCTTCCCATTATTGACCACCACAGTACTCAAATTCTTGGAAGTTCTATATATATGAACCAATTTTGAAACATTGTTCTTGAATCACTAGAACTTCACTAGAGACAATCCATTGGTGAGATCCTGTAATTGGAGATGATCCGGATTTTGTGAAAAAGTATTTGGAAACACTCAAAATGTTGTATCCAGTATTCCTACCATACACACTATAACAAAAGTTTGCTACCGGTTTTGCGTTTTTTTCCAATAAGTTATGGAAAAAAAATTGCCAATTTGCGGTACGCACTTACGTACACACGCACCCACGCGAGTAGAGGCGCGTATCTTTGAAACCAACTACTGCCTGTAGAGTTACTCGCTTTACCACGCAAGTGGTATTAATCGTTTGCTACAGGAAAGCGCGCTTAGCCAAAAGTGGCATCCTCACTTCGCTCACTCCTTTCATCAACGTCATATCAAAAAACTTGATTTTTCAGGAGATCGTTTTTAAAGTTTAAAAATATAATAAAATGTATTAAAAATAAATATCAAGCCACTTATTTAACTTTTTACGGTGCAACAGATCTTTTTAAGTAAAACCAGAATGTTTTTTCTCCATTTGAAAAATATTTAGTATATTTAAAAAAAAAAAAATAACAATACATTTTCTTCAAAATGCGAAAACAACACTTTCTGCCTTGTAGCGGGTAAATATTAAGTTAAAAATATGCCGCTTTTGCTGGGATTCAGTACATTTTCTGGACATTCCGAAAACATGCACAACTGAAAATTGACGGTTTTTGATATATGAAGTTGTTGAAAGGAATGAGCCACTTATGCAAGGTGTATGTACCTTACCCGCGATCGTACGGTTTATCACTAGCTGCGGCACAGACAGCGCTCATCGCGCGATATACCATGGCTCGTACGCATAAAGGCAGGGGATTTCACACTCTACTAGTTGGAACCCAAAAACGAGGTCCGTTTAAACTGTGCTAGTTTGGAAGTTGGAAGTTGGCCATCCAAAATGACGAGGAGCTCTACAAACTGCTCTCTGGAGTGACCATCGCTCAGAGAAGCGTCCTACCCAACATCTTGGACATTCTCCAGCCCAAAAAGATCGAGAGGAAGGCGTAACAATTTATCGCCTCATCTTTTCCCCGCTTTAGACTCAAACCCACTTGACGAGACCGACTAACGACATTTTGTTTTATTATTACTTTTTATCTATCATTACTATCATCATCCTAATATTATCCAAGTCTTGATAAGCGTCTTTGAGGTAGTATTTTACGAAAATGATGATCCAAATTATTTTCATTATTATTATTATTATTAACCCGTACTCACCAGAGTCGGGGTGGCGCAGTCCCCGTGCCACGTAGGCCAGCAGGAGCGGCACGTGGCGCGCGTCCGGACGGCGAGCCGCTCGCGCTGCGGTCGCGGCGGGTGGCGGTGGAGGCGCCGCCGTCAGGAAGCCGCGCTGCAACTCCCAGCCGACTTCGCTGATGATGCTGGCCGCACGGAAATAAGGAGTCACTTCCCGAAGGTACTTAACTGCAAACAACAAACAAACAAAAAACTGATCAATATAAACGGACAAAAAGATAATCATACCTCTGCATTCGAGGGGGTTACGTTCCTACAAAAGATCGGGAATATCGAAACTATTCTCAGCCACTCCCTCTAACACGAAACGCATTAGGTTCTTTTTCCCTTGATACATTAGTAAGAGATGACTATATTACGAGATTTTTTTAAAAATACAATGATATTTCGATGGATCGCTCCTCGAATAATCATTCTCTGTTATGTGTCTTCTTTTTCAAATCCACATTCTAAAACAAAAAATCAAAATGAATGAATTAGTGAAAAACATAATTTTGTTTTTCTAGTGCACGATCAGTTACGAGTGCCAGAAATAAACTTTAACCTCAATTTACTTGTTATTTGGTTTATTTAAAAAACAACTAAAGTTAGTTCCAAACGTAATTCTAGAGAAATCGGTACGAAGTTTGTTTATTTCAAAAGAAACATCAAAAACAAAAGAAAGAGATAATACTGTATTGCAAGTAATTTTCATCGAAGAAGGAAACAGTAGCCTGTTTCTGAGATTTTTGATCAAAATAACTTTATTACGCACTAATACTAATAAATTATGCCAACTTACTTAATTTTAATTGACGTTGGATATATTTTAAACAACCAGTATTTTATCGCAAAAAGACAAAGTTGCGAGAAATTGAGAAAACTTTATTCCTTGCTCGACTCATACATATACATTCAGGGGCGTGCCTTCCATATAGGCATAAAAGCAGTGCCTATCCTAACATACCCGCGTGACATCTAAAAACGCAACCAGTACCTACCCTACCTTACTACGCAGCACCATCTTACCTTACTAACTACCTCTACTGTCTACCCTAATTAATTCTCTGTGCACGCCACTGCATACAGTATATGCAGCATTTCGTCCAAAAATAAAAATATTCCATCACCGAGTAGATACTCCTATTAATTTTATCTTATATTGAATTCCCTTTTATGCTCCCTCTTTATATATTTCTTATGTATTTTCCGATATCCACATTTTCACGGGGGTCAAATAACGACATTCGCGCCATCTCCTTAATGGGCGCACTTCCGCACTATTGAACTCGCTTGCATTCTTTCTTTTTCATCAGATCCGAAATTCCGACCTAGAACGAATATCTCAAAATAAAGAAGAATCCTAAGTATTCCTTTGCTATATATTTTTTTCTAAAAAAAATCTTGGGAGTATAATTAAAAATAAAATATGAAGGTATGAGTTGCAGGCAGTTATAAAAACAAAATTATGAATTATTTAGAAAATTTAGAAATCCAAAAAAAAATATATAATAATAATTTATTAAATAATATATTGTTTCAAAACTATTCACCTTTGCTTTCCATTTTTCCTTTGTTTTCAAACTCAGCCCCTTGACTAACCCCCTCCCCCTAACTTACCCCTCTCCTTATTTATAGAACGATTTTTTTTAAATTATTATTCAGACCTGACGATAGAAGTTTGGCTTTCGAAACCAATAGTCTTTAATAAAACTCAAGTGGTATAAAAACAAGTGTTTTCTTAATCATTGTAACATGTCTTACCACAAAGTTAATGCCGAAACGATGAATAAAATAGCAGTTATAAACATTTAAAACAGGTAATTTTAACGAAAAAATTTATGATTACTGTCTGGAATATTTTTGTGGGTTCAGATGGTGAAAGAATATCAAGAAAAGATTGCTAGTTCTTTGACATTGGTTTATTTTATATATAAGTTAATAGAAGCTCTATGTGACTAATCCAGAATGACCGCTTGCCAGATATGTCGCTCACTTCTTTCAAGAACGTCATAAATCAAAAATCGACAATTTTCAGTTGTCCATGTTTTCGGAATGCCCAGAAAACGTACTATATCCCAGCAAAAGAGGCATATTTTTAACTTAATATTTACCCGCTACAGGGCAGTAAGTGTTGTTTTTTGCATTTTGAAGAAGAAGTATTATTTAATTGTATTTTTTAAATATACTAAATCTTTTTCAAATGGAGAAAATAAAAATTTCAATAAGTGGCTTGATATTTATTTTTAATACATTGTATTCTATTTTTAAACTTTAAAAACGTTCTCCCGAAAAATCTTTTTATTCTATTTATGACGTTCTTGAAAGGAGTGAGCGATGTGGGTATTTACATGGTCGGGGGATGTTATTCTCGCCACTGTCAGCAACATACCCACAACAAATTCCTTACAAGTACACAGTTTAATTTCAAAACCGCAAACGGATGTTCAAATATAAAAAATCACGCTTTTAACTTCATTATTAAAGAAACGAAAATGTTTCTATAATGATATTCAGACTGAAAACCGAGAATTTCCTTTGACGGAAAAAATTCGTCAAAATATTGAAGGCATTGTCATAAAGAAAACAAAAAGCCCGCCCGAAGAAAATTGCGAAACGCAAATTAAAAGCAGATTTCCCGACCCGCGCTCCAGAGCACAAAGCGTTTAGGCGTTTCATCGAGAAGTGCACCGGGCCGAGGGCGGGGGAAGATTCAGTCGATTCCGTTTAATTGGAACCCCGAAGGCTACGTACTCGCCGTGCAGGCCAGTACACACACCACGGGGGTTACCAATACACTGGCGACGCTAATTACGGCGGGTCAAAGGACCAAGTCGCAGCGAATGGTCGGGTAATTGGAATAAGTATCGGGACGTGTGACCGGCACCAGCGATTAACGAGATTCTAGCTCCGTCACTATCATGGGAAGTGCCCGTAACGTCTAATCATTCCACCTCGCGAACTGAACGAAATTATAAAGTTAACTTCAAACGCAAATACGACTGGATAATTTAACGCTCTTTAACGGCGTGATTGATCGCCAGATTCATATAAAATCTGCTGTACGTTTCCTTTTAAACTTTTTAACTCTTTTAAGAAGTAGGCTGTAAACGGGAGTCGTGGAATTGAAGTCAAAAACCAATTGGAGCATGCTTGGGATCGGTATATTTTTACTTTTCGTCCATTTTTACTTCAGGTTTTAAATACATTTTTTTACAAATTATTAATATATTAATACTTTAATTTATTATTTTTTTTTTTCATTCTTTTTATATTGTCTGTCACTGTCTCAATATACGACATTATTTTTGTTAAATTAGTTTCAAATAAGTGTGTATTTTTTAAATATTTGTGAATTGCCTTCAAGTTTTGTGCTATACACTATTTTAGTAACAAGAAATATAATAATTATGGAAAAAAATCTCAGGATTCTGGGGTTTATGACCGATTCTGCAATCTTACAGTGACGTATATTTTATTATAGTGAATATCAAGCTTTTTTATATTAATAAAATTGACTGCCCAACGCAAACTACGTCAAATAGGAACAAAATATGACGATGAAAATAATAACTGACAAGCTGTTTCGTATAAACGACACTCGTGTTTGAAAATGCATTGATGAAGATATGTATTAATTTTAAATCAAACACAGATTTTTTGAGTATAAAATTTGGTTGAATTTTACTAAAAACACATAAAAAATTCATATTGTTACAATTGTTTCGCCTTGTTAGGGCATTATCAAACGAATGTCAATCAATAAATAAAAAATAATAAAAATGAAAAATAAAATTTAAAAAATTAAAAAAAAATTTTTGAAGATAAATTACGTACCTACCGACATTTCGACATGTTTGTTTTCTTTTTACATAAAACGGTCTCAATAAATTTATGTTACACATGTGATGCGAGAAGTAAATGCCTTTTTGGCGCTTTGTTAAATATAACATAGCTATATTGAGCTTAATGAATTATACAAACATATAATGAGAGAAGAATGTAGAGCACGATATCACCCAGCGCCAGTAGTATGATTAATAATCCACTTAAATTGTTACAGTTACGCAAGTTCTAAAGTGAGAATCGCACGAGTCGGATATAATTCCCTAATACTTACTCGCAAACAGTGGCGTGCACAGAGTTTTTAATCAGGTAGAAGGAAAAACAGCGATTTATTATTTTTTTTAAATTAACTTATCTGTCATAACTCTAATAATGCATGTTTTTTCGCGTAGAAATAACTGAGAAAACTTATACCTTTTTTAATAATTTAAAATTTAAATTATTAATTTCACAGTTTTCCACATTTTTCCGTTCAATTATGGTAGGCACTGCTTATGTGTCTATATGAAAAGCACTCCACTGCTCGCAAGGCGGAGGAAGAGGAGTTTCCTTATCCAATTTCACAGCTAGAACTTTTCAATAGGGTAGGCACTGATTGCGTGCCTATACGAAAAGCACACCACTGCCCGCAAGACGGAGGAAGAGGAGTTTCTTTATACAGTTTCACAGCTAGCACTTTTCACTAGGGTAGGCACTGATTGCGTGCCTATATGAAAAGCACGCCACTGCCCGCAAGACGGAGGAAGAGGAGTTTCTTTATACAGTTTCACAGCTAGCACTTTTCACTAGGGTAGGCACTGATCACGTGCCTATATGAAAAGCACGCCACTGCCCGCAAGACGGAGGAAGAGGAGTTTCTTTATCCAGTTTCACAGCTAGCACTTTTCACGTGACTTGCATAAATCTCCCGTAAGTATATTCCGTCGGTTTCAATCACCTACCGGGTCTCTAATATTCTCGTTCGAATCATCAATTATAAACTCGGCCGACGAGAGGAGAGATAAAAGCCAATTTATTCTAAACTGCGAGATAGAATTTTCAATATTCTCAGCATTCCACGATATATTCCTTGGGATATTCACTTCTTCACCCACTGTAAATTATATTTTGAGACAGTATATCATATTGACTGTACCATAAAGTTTTCTTCCTAAACGTCGCGACGAGTCCACCGAAGAATTGTATATTAAAATTTTAGATACAGAATTGGGAAAAGGTCTCGCGGTGAGCGTAGCAATTCTGGAGCCAGAAATTTAGGTTCAAACCCACTCTACCACAAGTGGATTCTTATTTTCAACTAGCTGTACTCGGCCACGTATACGTTGGTGTAGCTTAGTCTAATAAAAAGAAAAGTAAAGAGAATAGAAAGCACACATTTCAAATATGTACAATTTTACGTATAATGCTTGTGAAGCAATGAAAATAACAATAAATGAAACCAGAATGCAATCCAAAACATTGAAAGCCCACTGTCCGCCATTCGAAATGCTAGTATTGCGTGTATTGCTTTACATTCAACAGATGGCGCTGTCAGTTTAATAAAGTAGATTTGAAAAATACGAAAATTATTTCATATGGCTGGGACAAAATATATGAAAACGCGCGCATATTCGAATGCAACGTTGTGTAAAAGTTTCAAAGCAACATAGTAGAATTAAGATTTCGAATAAAAGAATATTTTTATTTATATAGATAATGGGCCGCTTGGACTCACGATGTATCAACAAAACCAATATTTAATATTAGTTTTAAATATATTTCTCGATAAATTTCAAAAGGCAACAAACTATGTTTCATAATACATTTAAACCAGCCACTGAAATTACTATGTATATATATATATATATATATATATATATATATATATATATATATATATATATATATATATATATATATATATATATATACAGTATCTACTCAATGAATTAGGGCCACCCATTATTTTTTTGAATACTCTGAAATCTTTTGGATTATTACATTTATTTTACATAAATACTTTAAGTTTTTTATTGACATCTAATATCATGTATATTACCTTCAATAATATGTAAAATATACCTGGATTATTTAAGCGTTTACAAAATTTTAAACCCTTTTTCTGAGAAAGGTCCCTAATTAGCACAGGTAGACAGATAGTTGAAAGTTCAAAAAAAAGCCCTATCTCATTTATTAGTGAAGTTTCTTGAGTTCTGATTGTTGTTTTGTTCAGAGAGGTTATATAGTTATCGTGTCTTGTGAAAAAAACTTAATTTTTAATTTTAGTTCATAAAGTATAATTTTTTTTTGTAAACACAAGTGTTTTTTTTGAAAAGGACAAAATGGGAAAAAGTAAAGACATTTCTGAGGAAAAAAAGTCTAGTGTTATAGTGCTACTGAAATTAGGAATACTATCTAATAGAGAAATTTCAAAAAAAGAAAACGTTTCTCGTCAAACAGTGGACAAAATTTCAAAATCAATAAAAAATCAGTCACCCGCCACCAGCAATCAGCGAAAGAACTGTCGTAAGATTAGAAAAACAACACCGAGGACTGATCAAAAAATCGTTCAAAGTGCCTTAGAAAACCGAAGTGCATCAGCAAAAACATTAAAAATAAAATTGGAAGAAGAGGGTATAAATATATCGGTATCAACACTGAGGCGACGTCTTTACGAAGTAAATCTGAAATGCAGGCGCCCTGTAAAAGTACCAAAATTGACACCACGAATGAAAGCGGATCGATTAAAATGGGCCAGGCTACATCGAAATTACTCGGTAGATGATTGGAAAAAGGTATTTATTTAAATTGAATTTTCAACATATCATTTTAGTCAATAAACTTATATATTTGAATTAAACTTAAATTTTCATTATTTTTCAGGTCATCTTTAGTGATGAGTGCCGGTTAGAAGCCGTGACAGAGAGCCGTCGATTCGTCAGGAGAACACCAATGGAACGTTACAATGAGGCCTGTGTGGTTAAAGTTATCAAACACCCCCCTGCAACAATGATATGGTCATGTATTATTAACAATTTACCTGGGCCGTTGTTTTTCGTGGAAGGAACAATGAACCAAAATTCCTATAAGCAGGTCCTCGAACGAATTTTATTGCCCTTCTACCATACACTCGACCCAACAGAAGGTCCATACACCTTCATGCAGGATGGGGCACCTTGCCACCGGGCTAAATCAATAATAAAAATTTTGTCTAACAAAAATCTGCCTTTGCTCCCCTGGCCTGGAAATTCTCCGGACCTTAATCCTATAGAAAACGTATGGAGCATGTTAAAAAATAAGGTATACTCATTCCCAAATCCGACAGTAGACTGTCTAAAAAAAAAATTCATAAAATTAGGTCAGAAGACGAAGAAATAAAAAACACGATAAAACAGTGCATTTTAAGTATGCCAAAAAGAATTGAGGCAGTTATTTCTGCCAAAGGTGGAAATAATAAATACTAACTATATTTATATGAAAATATATGCATAATTTAAGCGTAATAAAGTGTTCTTGTGTAAATAAAATTCAATGTTGTTTTATTCAAGGTTTTCTCTGAGTTATTCCTGTTTGAATTGAGAAATTGCGCGAAATTCTGCGTGGCCCTAATTCATTGAGTAGATACTGTATATATATATATATATATATATATATATATATATATATATATATATATATATATATATATATATATATATATATATATATATATATATATATATATATATATATATATATATATATATATATATATATATATATATATATATATATATATATATATATATATATATATATATATATATATATATATATATATATATATATATATATATATATATATATATATATATATATATATATATATATATATATATATATATATATATATATATATATATATATATATATATATATATATATATATATATATATATATATATATATATATATATATATATATATATATATATATATATATATATATATATATATATATATATATATATATATATATATATATATTATATATATATATATATATATATATATATATATATATATATATATATATATATATATATATATATATATATATATATATATATATATATATATATATATATATATATATATATATATATATATATATATATATATATATATATATATATATATATATATATATATATATATATATATATATATATATATATATATATATATATATATATATATATATATATATATATATATATATATATATATATATATATATATATATATATATATATATATATATATATATATATATATATATATATATATATATATATATATATATATATATATATATATATATATATATATATATATATATATATATATATATATATATATATATATATATATATATATATATATATATATATATATATATATATATATATATATATATATATATATATATATATATAATAACTAGGTACCTACCTATACATTTTATTAAGTACCTACAATTAGTACCTACATAAAACAGTTCTACCACCAGATGTCGCATGCGTCGCTCAGTAGAAAACAAAAGACTTCCGATAATATTATTGACTGTCAGAATCAGATAGATAGATAGATAGATAGATATAAAAATTATTATAAAGATAAATTAAGAATAAACTTTAATTACAAAGCAACACATTGTTCATTTTATTATTATACACCCACTTTACATATTATTTACACTTAATTTTCAAAAGGAAAATATTACCACGTTATATATATATATATATATATATATATATATATATATATATATATATATATATATATATATATATATATATATATATATTACAGAGCATGTAATGCAGGGTTGGAAATTTCCCCAAAACTTGGTCGATTACCCCAACCTCCTCGGCGAACATCCGTCGCTCAGAGCGCCTCTCGAAATCACAAAACCGAAAGAATACGTGACGGCAGTGAGTGATCCAACCAGAGTGTGAGTTCCACGAATCATCGATATCCGATGGACCAGTCCCAAGTCCCGATTCCCGATCAACGGCGCTCGATGTCGCCTTTGATGTCGGCGTGACCCGGGAAGGGGCGGCTGAAGTTCAAAGCCCCCACTCTTAATTAAAATGTGCTACCTTCAACCTGATCCAACAAACGCGCCAGATTTAAAGAATAAACATTTAAAAAATGCTGAGCTAAGAAGAGCGCGAAGACAAACAATACATTATCATTACCTGACTTCATATTTTAGGCATACTTTTTTAATATTTTATTTCTTAAGTTAGCTTATATTATAACTAATATAAAGTATTATATTAACATTAACAATTAATAACATTAAAAAAATGCTGAGCTAAGAAGAGCGCGAAGACAAACAATACATTATCTTTATCTGACTTAATATTTTAGGCATATTTTTTTTAATTATTTTTTATTTATTTCTTAAGTTAGCTTATATTATAACTAATATAAACTATGATTTACACATTATTAACATCATCTTTATATATATTTACATCCCCTTACAGTAAACATAACATTTATTTTTTAATTCTTTCATACTCTTCATTCTTCATACATTCAGACATCTCATCATACATTTTAAACCCTTATATCGTAGTCGTACAGGAGAAAGTGACCAACTAACAAAACGTAAAATGTTCAGGAGGGCCATTTAAGTCACTTTTGCTTAGCAAGAAAATAAACATCAATGCATTTAATTTAATTTAATTCAATGCAAAATAAACATCAAGTCATTTTTAACAAGTCAATATATTATACTTCCAAGTTTTAAATCCTTTGGGATTTTTTTCAGGGCAATATTAAACTAGTAAGATATCAAATTGTCAATGATCACGCTTTTGTAAAAAATGCACTTGGTCACTTTCTCCTGTATGACTACGATATATTAAACGATTTAGCGACTCGATTTTTTCAACAATGGCGGCCTTATTTTATCCTTATTTCTAGTATGACAATTTTTGTTTAAAACTATTTTATCCTTAAAATATTTTGGTAATTTATCGTTAAAAAAATTATGTTTACAGATCAGCATATTAAATAATACCAATATTGTCTTTTCAATTTGACGTAAACGAAACATTAAAAATTATTTATTGTAGATTTGGCGTTTAATTTGTAGAACTTCATTTTAATTAATACAATAAATGTTAAAATCAAACCCTGATTTTTCGAGTCTACTAAGTTGTATTTTATTGTTAAAAAACACATCAAAAATAAATTTTGTCACAAATCGCCTAGTTTGGCATTTTCAAACGACATTCGTTTGAAAATGATAACTAGACGAAACAATTGTCACAAAAAATGTGTTTTTTTTAAAATAAATTACAACGTAGTACTCAAAATATCATTGTTTGATTTTAACATTTAATATAAACATTAAAATTTGTTGATTAAAACAACGAAAAGATAGTTGATGAAGATATATGACTCAATCTATCTGTACTTCTCTTCGACCCACTCTTAGGCTACTTGTAATATGTAATATGAATTGAACGAAAACAATCTTACACTTAAAAGAGGATGTATTAATTTAGAATGTGTGACATCTGCTCACAGCCGTCACATCTGCATGCGAACACATTTAAGTTGTATATGTCAGTTTGAGGCTTAGTGGAAATATATATTTTTTAAACTGCTCACGTTAATCAATATGTTATGTCTTAACCACGGTATCGTCGTCTTACTGCAATTATCAAAAAAAAAAAAACAAAATTAACCAGCTGCCTGATATAAATAAAATATAACCGAGTCAGGGATCCAAAATTAATGAACTGAAAAAATACTTTGTGGAAAGATATTCCGCTAACTTCTTTCAGCAACGTCATATATCAAAAATCGACAATTTTCAGTTGTGCATGTTTTCGGAATGCCCAGAAAATGTACTATATCCCAGCGAAAGCGGCATATTTTCAACTTAATATTTACCCGCTTCAGGGCAGAAAGTGTTGTTTTTGCATTTTGAAGAAAAGGTATTGTTTAAGTATTTTTTTAAATATACTACAATATTTTTTTTTCAAATGGAGAAAAAATCTTCAGGTTTTACTTAAAAAGATCTGTTGCACAGTAAAAAGTTCAATAAGTGGCTTGATATTTATTTTTAATGCATTTTATTATTTTCTTAAACTTTAAAAGCAATATCCTGAAAAATCAAGTTTTTTTTTATATATGACGTTGAAAGGAGTGAGCGATATGTTTTCAATAGATACACAATTTTCGGTGCATTTTTTCGATCTTATAAAATGTAACCGTTAAAAGTATATCAATAATTTGTTATGAATAAGGGAGATATCTCGAAATGCTATTAACTAACTAACTAACTAACTAACCATCATGCCGCTTCCCCGCAGGGGTAGGCAGAGAGAATCGAATATTAATTACTTATTTCATAAATAGCGTTTTTGCACACTTTCGGTAAATTGAGTTACCTTTTGACACCATCTTTCTCCTTGTAGATGATACGTACAGAACTCATAATATATATATCGTAGTCGTACAGGAGAAAGTGACCAACTAACAAAACGTAAAATGTTCAGGAGGCCCTCCTAACAGATGGCCCATCTAACCGTTTTTACACTTTTGTCATCAATGCAGTTAGTAATTTTGAACAAGTCAATATATTATACTTTCAAGTTTAAAATCGATTTGGGATTTTTTCCACGTCTCTATTAAGCAAGTTAGATGTCAAATAGTCAATAATCACGTTTTTGAAAAAAAATGCACTCGGTCCTGTATGAGGACGATATACTCGTAGGTACACGTAGATTGTCCCATTTCAGAACTAATCTATGAGCATTCGAATCAATTCGAATATTTAGTTTATTTGAAAACTTCGCGTGCCAATACTATTTCTCATATAAACGCTGGGCTGCCGCCATATCATTCTGCGTTCATTCTTACCTTCTGACATTTTTTTACTAACAATAATAAAATATTAACACCGGATCTTATAGTAAGCACATTATTATATTTAATATATATTGTATTCAGTCGATCGAAAAAAAATGAAGAGAGTATGCCTTGTTGAATATATAAACGGCAACAATAAACGTTGGAAAGATCTCAAATATTATAACAAAAAAGTCAAAATATTTCTGACGAGTGCTTATAAGATGTTTTATGACGAATTAATTCAGTGGCTGGTATTTTGAGATTTTAATAAAGACCAGATTTAAAAAAAAATAGTAATAATTTAATTATTTAAAAGACAGAAGCATCTGACTGATTTTACTAATTTTTTAGCGTAACCTAATTGTGTCCTCTTATAGTATTAATAAATAAATGACATTACTAAAACTTATTATTTCTTAACAATTGGTTCAAAGAAATTGATATCAACAATTTTCTAGGTTCATTTAAAAAAAAACAACTCTTTTTCGGGGACTTTGGATCGAGGTTTCCGGGTTGGGATTTTGTTTGTATGTGAGTATTTCCCAAAAATTATGCTATTACTATTTTCCCATTCTTATGCATATTCACTAAATTTAAAAATAATAACCTATATTAAATGATAATAATCTAATCGATTCAAATTTTATACTGACATTTCTTGATGGAACTGAGTGTAAAATATAATAAATAAAAGCACTAGCTATAATTTACATTAAGTGGAAAATGCGACGCTGGTGTTTTATTATTTTTATGTATTAGGTATGTACTTAAGATTGAATTAATGAAAGGTTTCATTATTATGGTTAAATGAATGCAAAAAGTTTTTGTTAAAAAGCAAAAGATAAATACTTGACGGGTTTTTAAAGCTCGTATATATATTTTTCCGTGTGGTGTTACAGTTTAGAATTACGGGAAGCTTTTAACTGATTCCATTGATGCAGTCGAATTCTGCATGGTGTGGACATGATCAAGTAGATATATTTTCAACAAACCTTCCAACTGTACGACTTTGCCAGCGCGTTTCAAAGCCTTGACGGCTTCTTCGTGCGTTGCATCCTTCAAATCTTCCCCGTTCACGGAAAGTATGGCATCGCCGACGTACAGCTGTTCCGTCAGATCGGCAGCCATCCCTTTAAATATCTTGGATATCAAAATGGGCATGTTATTTTCCACACCCCCTTTGATAGAGATCCCCAGGCCGTTGTTGTCCGACTTGATGACTTGGACTAACCTCTTCTGGTTAGCGACAGAGTCCGGAACCTCCGTGAAGTCCCCGTTGGGGGTCTCCACATTATTGTTCAGGGTTCCGTTGAGAGTTGTGGACGCGTCGTAGCTGTCGTCCAGACATACACTCAAGTAATCGTCCTCCAAAGAGCAGTGGACCCTATACCATGTGCCCCTCACCAGCGTCTCCAGAAGGCCCGAGTGCACGATGGACCCCCCAGGGCTCTCGCTCCCTCCGCTGGAGGCCCCGTTTTCTACCATCCTTACGCCCGTCGATATTCCGACAGCAGAGGAAATGGATGATACAGTGACAGTTGCTCGATTCTCCCAGATCACATGCTCTTATTAACGTTATCTCTCTTTAGCACTCATCTCTAAAGTAAAAAATACACGTTTCACCACCATTTTGAAGATAATCAATTAAAACTGAGGCATTTTATAAAATACAAAAAAAAACATCAGCACCACATTTCCGACATGTTATTTTCTTTACCTAAAACACATATTACACTTAAAACTCGCGCAATACTTGACACATTTTACAAAGCAGCGTATTGACATCTGTCAAATCCTCCGAGAGGGTATGGCGAACGGACAGCGACAGACCGGACGACCGAACAGCTCGCGAGCGGCTTTTTCTTTGTACAATACAAACATATTTCCAAAGATAATACACATTTACAAAACGTTCAAACGCGGTTATGCTCATGCACACGTCAGTTTTCCGAACCTGAAATTCCGAATGGTAGAAAACAAAATGAAACCCTATACAAAGATTATGACAACAAACATTCCTAACTTCTGCTACTACTACTACTACCATCACGCCGTTTCCCATCCCATAGTCGTAGGCAGAAAGGATGGAACGCCACACTCTTCTGTCCTGGCATACACTCTTCGCCTACGTCACATCCATACATCTGGTCATACATGCCCTCCGATTACGCAGACTTTTGACACCACCAGATTTAAGGTTATGATTGATCTTCTGAAACCAAAAATATTAGGAATTTGAGATTCCTTACCATTGGATTGTGTTTATTAGAATAGGGTTTAATCTTTTAACATTTAAAATTCTCCTTACGAAAAGCAAATTTGACATTTGAAAGTTTGTATTGATTTTGTTTTAAAGTTGGATTTTTTTAAATAGAAACATAAGATACATTAAATGAAAGCCTTTAAGATATAAAAAAAAAATATGTGGAAGTAGTTCACTTCAATATTCCTCTACAACATTTTGAGTGTGTCCAAATACTTGTTCACAAAATCTGGATTATCTCCAATTACAGGAGTTATTTTCATATTATTTTTTGACATTTCATCAAAGATGAAGAAGAATATGGAAGTCTGGGCATTTACGGGGCTTACGACCGTCATAGGCTGGTTTAAGTGATCACTTTACACACGTGTAACATTCACCAATTCTACCCAATATTGACAACCACACTACTCAAATTCTTGGAAGTTCTATATATATGAACCAATTTAGAAACTTTGTTCTTGAATCACTAGAACTTCACTAGAGACATCTATTGATGAGATGTGAAGAAGCTTTTTTATTAAGCAGAAACTCTTATATTAGTATGTGAGATCCGAATCCCGGATTATAATCACACACATGAGAAACGCCAGAAAATACCATTTTCATTTTTATTATTAAGCTTATAATTTGACCAGATAATTTATTTACAACATTTTGAGTGTGTCCAAATACTTGTTCACAAAATCTGGATTATCTCCAATTACAGGAGTTATTTTCATATTATTTTTTGACATTTCATCAAAGATGAAGAAGAATATGGAAGTCTGGGCATTTACGGGGCTTACGACCGTCATAGGCTGGTTTAAGTGATCACTTTACACACGTGTAACATTCACCAATTCTACCCAATATTGACAACCACACTACTCAAATTCTTGGAAGTTCTATATATATGAACCAATTTAGAAACTTTGTTCTTGAATCACTAGAACTTCACTAGAGACATCTATTGATGAGATGTGAAGAAGCTTTTTTATTAAGCAGAAACTCTTATATTAGTATGTGAGATCCGAATCCCGGATTATAATCACACACATGAGAAACGCCAGAAAATACCATTTTCATTTTTATTATTAAGCTTATAATTTGACCAGATAATTTATTTACAACATTTTGAGTGTGTCCAAATACTTGTTCACAAAATCTGGATTATCTCCAATTACAGGAGTTATTTTCATATTATTTTTTGACATTTCATCAAAGATGAAGAAGAATATGGAAGTCTGGGCATTTACGGGGCTTACGACCGTCATAGGCTGGTTTAATGCCCAGACTTCCATATTCTTCTTCATCTTTGATGAAATGTCAAAAAATAATATGAAAATAACTCCTGTAATTGGAGATAATCCAGATTTTGTGAACAAGTATTTGGACACACTCAAAATGTTGTAAATAAATTATCTGGTCAAATTATAAGCTTAATAATAAAAATGAAAATGGTATTTTCTGGCGTTTCTCATGTGTGTGATTATAATCCGGGATTCGGATCTCACATACTAATATAAGAGTTTCTGCTTAATAAAAAAGCTTCTTCACATCTCATCAATAGATGTCTCTAGTGAAGTTCTAGTGATTCAAGAACAAAGTTTCTAAATTGGTTCATATATATAGAACTTCCAAGAATTTGAGTAGTGTGGTTGTCAATATTGGGTAGAATTGGTGAATGTTACACGTGTGTAAAGTGATCACTTAAACCAGCCTATGACGGTCGTAAGCCCCGTAAATGCCCAGACTTCCATATTCTTCTTCATCTTTGATGAAATGTCAAAAAATAATATGAAAATAACTCCTGTAATTGGAGATAATCCAGATTTTGTGAACAAGTATTTGGACACACTCAAAATGTTGTAAATAAATTATCTGGTCAAATTATAAGCTTAATAATAAAAATGAAAATGGTATTTTCTGGCGTTTCTCATGTGTGTGATTATAATCCGGGATTCGGATCTCACATACTAATATAAGAGTTTCTGCTTAATAAAAAAGCTTCTTCACATCTCATCAATAGATGTCTCTAGTGAAGTTCTAGTGATTCAAGAACAAAGTTTCTAAATTGGTTCATATATATAGAACTTCCAAGAATTTGAGTAGTGTGGTTGTCAATATTGGGTAGAATTGGTGAATGTTACACGTGTGTAAAGTGATCACTTAAACCAGCCTATGACGGTCGTAAGCCCCGTAAATGCCCAGACTTCCATATTCTTCTTCATCTTTGATGAAATGTCAAAAAATAATATCAATATTCCTCCTTGTAAATTCGAAAACTAGAATTAAAGAATACGAATTCGGAATTAATATTGAAACTCAAGGAATACTGACGTATGCTATGTGTATTTACCAGGAGAAAAAGATGACCAGAAATAAATCTATGACTGAACTGTCAAAAATACGTCAACGAATATAGGTTTGATCCGTGTTGGATAGTGTTTTTTTTATTTATTATCTTTATTTGGTTATCGGTAAACTTACCAATTTGCTTACTTAAAATTTCGATTATATTATCAACTGACGAGTTAATTATCTTAGTATTGTTGCTGGTCGTTCTTTTTAGTTTTTATATTGTTCGTATGCATTCTTACAATTAAAAGAATCCGGTCATTGTTCTGTTTGATCATAGCGCAGCGGCCGGAGTTTCATGTATATTTATCAGAAATCGTATTTACACGTATAATCGTATTGTTTCGCGTACATTCGACATGTTATGGACTATCCATCTAGAAGGCGGCCCCCAGAAGGTCAATCACGCCGCGGCATATATTGGCAATCATATATACTCGGTCGGCGGGTACTGTTCATCAGAAGATTTTGGAAGTCCATCAATACCTATTCCAATTTACATTTTGAACACCACAAACCTAAGATGGTGCAGAGTTAGTGATGAAAATAAAGTATTCCCATTTCAACGTTACGGGCACACAGTGGTTGCTTATGAAGATAAGGTAGGTATTTTAATAATAATATTGCTTTCCTCTGGTCTTCTACATATTTATTGAATTAAAACCAATCCTCCGAGGAGCGTAATACTGCCAGTAGGCGGACAGGGGCAATGTAATATCCATTCCTTAGTTGCAGTTCTTTTTTTCAGTTGTAGAAGTCGTACTCAAATCATTTTTAAACCATATCTGAGGATCGTACATGAGTAAAAATAGTGTTATTGGTGCCTCTTGATCTTTATCATTGCAGTATCAAATAAGCCCATCAAGATCCACAGGGAGCTTGCTTATGTATGTGTATATATATATATATATATATATATATATATATATATATATATATATATATATATATATATATATATAACGTGGTAGTATTTTTCTTCATAAAGTGGGTGTATAATAATAAAATAAACAAAGTGTTAAAAGTTTATTCTTAATTAATCTTTACAATATTTTTCTATCTATCTGATTCTGACAGTTCACAATATTATATTTTGCGTTCTGATGTCTTTTGTTTATTCAGTGCGACGCATGCGACATCTGGTGGTAGATGTGTGTGTGTATGTGTGTGTGTGTGTATGTGTGTGTGTGTGTGTGTATGTGTATTTCTATACAGACATTATTAATTATATTGAATGCAAAAATATGTATGTAAAAAAAATAGGATATATTTGGAAAAATAAATGTTTCAATAAAACATTTTTTATTAATTGATTGTAGATCTTTATGTGGGGAGGTCGCGACAACAACACGCCCTTTCTACACTTGTGCTGCTTTGATACGTCCACCCAAGAATGGTTTGAACCGAAAACAGACGGTTGCACCCCTTACCCCGTAGATGGGCACTCGGCCTGCGTCATAGGCGATGTGATGTATCTTTTTGGTGGTTACGAAACCCTTTCAGTGGAATATTCGTGCAAAGTCTACACGTTGAATCTAAAAACTTTGCATTGGAATCAGCTGAAAACGGTTGGTACGCCACCTTCCCCGAGAGACTTCCACTCGGCAGTACCCGTAGGAACCAGAATGTACATATACGGGGGACGCAGCACCGACGGACCAGACGAAGAAGTTTACTGTACTCGCATATATTACCTGGATATTGCAACCAACACGTGGTATTCTCCAGAAACGAGTGGCGACATTCCTGTCGGAAGGCGTAGTCATTGTTCCTGTGAGATTTATTTTAAATATATTTTTATCCTAATATATATATTTCCCATACAGCGAGACTTGGATTTCATTCTTGAGTTTTTTTTATCTTGATCTGATCACAAGTCAATCCTAGGAGCTTGCACACTATAGCGAAACCTGATAACCGCTAGTGAGTTTATCATGATACCAACATGATCCTCATCCATCAGGAACTGACTGAAAATAAAAAAAATCTCTTTAGTAAAATTATATATTCAATGATATTGTTTTTCATTTTCAAAATTCAGTTGATTTTACAAAAATGTCTCAAGTGTTTTTTTTCTATCAGTTTTCTTTTTCCAACACGCATTTATTTATCAATTCATAATTAATTAACAATTCAGTCCTGAAATATCATGTATTTGTTTTGTTTTCGAATTTAGGGCTGTACAAGGATAATGTTTATGTTTTTGGAGGATATAATGGTAAAACTGACGAGCATTTTAATGATCTTTATAAGTTTTCTCCACAAACTTGTACTTGGACCCGCCTCAATATACCAGGCTATGTTCCCTGCATCCGAAGACGACAATGCTGTTTACTCATTCAGGACAAGATGTATCTGTTTGGTGGCACTGGGTGAGAAATACATAAATATGTACAGACCATACTAATACTTCCATGGCAAAAGGTGACGGTTACAGTTTTTGATCATTTTTAAGAATGATTTTAAATTGTACGCTCTTAGGGCGCTTGTCCACTACCCGGAATTTTACCATCCGGCAGTCTGGTTTTGAAAAATGAAAGCGACTACGACATTTTTTCGTGATCGAATTTACAAGCAACGTATTCACGCACCGATCAAGAGTTCCGATCAGAAGAAAGATAGACAAAAGCACAAGCCAATCCAAGCCAATCATAGTTTTAAAATGCTAACTGATGTGCCGGAAGATAATATTCCGTATAATTCCGTGTAGTGGACAAACGCCCTTATACGTCCAATATTATTATGAGTTTTCAAAACGTTATGTAATTTATATTTATTTATTTATAAGATCTGAAAAAAGCTTATTTTAACGGCTTATGAAAATTATATAAAGAAGAATTAACAAAGTTTGTAGCAAATTAGATCCTATCAAATGATCTTGATGCATTTTTTTCAGGCCTAAAAGTAATATTCGACCAAGAGCACGACGTAATACAGACATGGAAGAATTTTTACTCGACAAAAGTGACTTGCATATATTGGATTACCAACCTTCACTTAAAACATTATGCATATTGACAGTTCTGAAACATAAACTCAACTTTGAAGATTTGCCAAGTGACCTAATGTAAGTAAAAAAAAATAATATTTGTATGGTGAAAACATAAAAAATAATATTTATACTCGGTGAAAACCAAATGCCGCCTATACAATGCCTGCATTGCTCCTGTTCTCTTATACGACTGTGAAACATGGCACCTTACAAGGGCCCAGAGCAGCCGTGTACTAAGCTTTGAGAATAGGTGTTTGTGGAGAATCTTAGGTGTGCGGTGGTTTGACTTTGTGAGGAATGAAGAGATAAGGCGTAGGACGCAGCGAATTTTGGTCACAACTGTCGTCAAAAAAAGGCGATTCAGTTGGCTTGGCCATATACTCCGCATGCTTCCTGAGAGCCTTAATCAAGCTTGCCTCTTTTACAAGGCATCAGGTTCGCGCCGCCCAGGACGACCACTGCTGACAATTCGTCGGCAGTTCTCGTCAGAACTTCGGGACGCGGATCTGACTTGGGAGGATGCAAGGGAGCTGGCAGCCGACAGAAAAGCCTGGAGACAGTTTGTGGACTCCATATGCTCCACCTAGGGAGCGGATATGGTTATTATTTTATTATTTATGGTGAACTTTTTATTGAAAATAAGCAAATAATTCAATCTTATTTTTTATTGGCTTTGCTTGTACAAATTTTTATAGCGTTTAATTAACCTTTATAAGAGAGAACACCTCTTTATTGGGCCATAGATTCCAATATAAATATTACATGATTTTAATAATGAGATTTTTTTGGCAAAAATTGTCATATCTGAGTACGCCATGATTATCCAGGAGATAGATGCCTTAATATGATGTAATTATCCCGAAAGATGTTTCTGCATTGTCAAAAACATTTGATGATGGCTCATAAAATGAGTAAATAAATCATATATGGAAATTTTTAAAGCATTGTGAGCTTGAAAACGTAAGACGTCACGCGGTTGTGGAAATTGAAAGCTTATAAGGGTTTAATAATCACGAAGTAAAAGTTTTTCTTTTTACACACATATATTATTCATCTTAACACATAATACATATAGGTTTTTCAAGTACTATACATTGTCACATGAAATAGGTTATAGTTTTTCACAATATAAGCAACACATCAATATCATAGCTCTTATAAATTAATATAAAATACAACAAAATAAAATTCTACATAAATTTTCCTACTAAATTTAACAGAAATAACTTGCTCACAATTTCATATAACATTCTATTTTATAATAAAAATATGCAGTAAAGTTCTCTTTATACAAACACTTGTAAAATAAAACGTAGGATATACACATCATTAAAAAATATAATTTCTATCTTAATGCATAGCATGAGATCAATATACCCTTCAATAATGTTGGACCGTCTCAAACATGATATGAATAAAAATAAAGGATTTGTGTTTAATTCAAATTTCAATTCATTATGAATTTCAAGAAAACCTTAAATTAATTCACTTTATCTCGAAACCACTAGCAAGACATTCATACATATCCGCCAACGATATGTTTATGATGTGGCAAAATATCTACTTTTAATTACTTTTTGTCATTATTATAATAAAATACACTCTATAAAGGTAACTCCGTTTACAGTATCATTTACTAAAGCGACTAAGGGATTATAGACTTTAAGCAGATGTAATACAATTTTTAAAAAATACTCTTTTAACCTGCTGTTATGGTTGGTCTTTAAATTAATATCTTGGAATTGGTTGAATAGGACTTGTATTGTTGTTCGGTTTGGTTAAATATTACTTTAGGAGTTCAAAGTTGAATTAAAATATATTATATTATTTCGAGAAATAAAAATACTTTGTGTTCTGATCCACTCACATTTTTATTAACCAACTAGTTTCGGCAACAACCTGTTGCCCTCTTCAGGGTTACATTTATTACTAATAGTAATAAATGTAACCCTGAACAGGGCAACAGGTTGTTGCCGAAACTAGTTGGTTAATAAAAATGTGAGTGGATCAGAACACAAAGTATTTTTATTTCTCAAAATAATATATCAATATGATCCACAAAGTTAATGCTTTCAATATTCAAAACATAAAATATATTATACTATGTATTCAGTAATTTACTTCTATACTTTGTTACAGAAATGATATTAGGATTACGACAGTCCCAAATCAAATAACCAGGCCCACTACTCAATCTGGATAAAAATAAACAACGGAGAATCCCATATGATACAAAATGTCTTAAGTATATCTATTATTTTTTTATTGAAAATAATAACAATATTTATCATTTCATTTATAACTTTTCTCACTAAAAATAATATGTACGATCAAAATAATTAATTTTTAAAAATAATATACTAAATCAAAGAGTAAATCTACTCAGGTGACTTGATGTCAATATTTTTTCAAAATTTTCTATCATATTTTTTAAGACTTTTCACCGTCATAATTTAAACTTTATAATAATAAAAAATTGTAAAATACACAATTGTTAACGGTTGTGGCAACTAATTTGTAGCAGATATTTAAAAGTTTAAATAACAAAATGCAGTTTAACGTGTCCAGTAGAGATTTTTTTAAATTTCTCGAATTACTGGAAATATGCTTTTTATATTTACATTATATTTCAAAAGTTGTCCTCAATGTTTTTAGGTGTCGATGATATGCCGATTTGGAATTAAATAGTCAGTACTTTAATGTGAATATTAAAAAAAAAAAATCTATAAAAGAAATTATGTCTCACCATACGTTGATAATTCTCAACATAATGGTGCATCAATACATCACAACATAGCGATGCGTCGGTATGTCTAAACAACATTGGTTCCGATCAACAGGTTAAAAATTATAAAAGGTGCACTAAAATACTGTGATAAAATGTTTAACAGTACGTACATAGATAAAAATATATTAATAAAATAGAAACAATTAAATGTTGCAATTTTAATAAAAATTAAAGCTTGATTTTGAATTATTACATATTTTATTTCAACCTTTCCTCTTGTATTTTTTGGAAATAAAAGTAGTTTTTTTTTTTACCACAGTTTTAAATCAATATATGGATCGTATTTGTAATTGTAGCTTTAATTCCATATGTAGTGTACATTTATGTATATTTAGTTTGAATAAAGTATTACATCTATATTTGCACAGATTTTCTGTTAATTTCGTCCTATAGAGATTTATCATAATATACTTTTATTTCAATATAATATTTATTTTGTTTTCATCTGATTTTATATACATCGAAATCATATACATAATACTGTTTTGTTCTGTAATATAATAACTTATAATTCTGTTTTTACATGGTGGTTATATCCCAGAGAATACCATGGTATAAAAATACACATTGCAAACATATTGACTGTGTTTAAAAAAAAATTAAATAAAATATAGAAAAAAAAAAGACATTTGATATTTTATTTATTCTAAATGCACCAACAAAAAAGAAATTCCTGTGGGCAAAATATAGATCATGTAAGCATTTTTTAAATCAAGCAATATATGTATTTGACAGTTGAATTGAAAATATGCTTGAAATCTTTTTAAAAGTATATTTAACAATTAAACAGCCGATATGTTTTTTTTTAAATTTAATTAATGATGCTTTTTTATAATATTTGTATAGTTAAGTTGTGTTAATGATACACATAAATAAATACAAAATTATTTCTTCTTCCAAAGTTTTTAAGCTGTGTTCAATCAAAATAATACTTTTATTGAGAATCAGATTATTTTCTTAAACCAGAGTATAAAAACAGAATTATGCATCTTGGACTAACTTTTAACTTTTATTTGTTAAATCTTAAAATATTCTTACTGAACTATAAATACATTACTACATACTTGTTGACTACACTTTCTTGAGAACCCTATGTTTTTTTGGTATATATTTATTATGATCGATAAAATGTTCATATTTAAATTATTTTAAAATGAGAATTTAAGAAAAGAAAAAAAGCCACCATGCTGAATGGGCACGGTGTCAACTTGATGCAGTGTCAACTTCAAATACATTAAAGCAAGTTGATCAGTCCTGCGCTCCAAATTCTCAGGTCTAGGAACGGAATATAATATATTTTATGGGATGTGGATTCGGTAAATGAAAGGGCCCAAGGTGAAAGACATTACTGTTTTATAAGAAAGTAAATATAGAAAGAACAGTAGATAAGAAAAGGGATATCTAGTACCTGTACTTGTACCAGCTTGTGTAAGTTGTACACTGCTAATTTGTACATTGTAATTTGTCCGCCTCCATAGTGTAATGGTCAGCACGCTCGGCTACCGTTCTGGAGGTCCCGGGTTCGATTACCAAGGGGGGGGTCAAATAAATATAAGTGATTTTTTCACTGTAATATTTATTCAATATTACCCTGGACTGGTACCTGAAGCGGAGGGCTGATCACCTTTCCTTCAAGATAACACTGTGTTTATATGATACAGTGCCCTATGCATCATTGGAGTGCGGATAAGGGTTTGATATAATTTGTACAAGTCCATTGAGGATAATCACAATAATAATAATAATTTTGGATAGTTTATATAGCGCCATTTTTATAAGATATTACCTCAAGGGCGCTTAATAATACATTTATCTACACAACGGTAAAGGAATGGTAGTTATCACTAGTTGGTAAGGGACCAGGCCCTCACCAATGAGATTACAATAAAATTTGAACTATAAAAATTACAATACTTTGACCAAAACCATTCCAATGGCTGCCCCGAAACTTACTCCGATACCCAGCATGGCGGCCATCATAGAGGAAGCCCTTTCTTTTTCATGATGCTCTACAAACCTGCAAAAATTTTAATAAATATTAGATTTTCAAGATTTACAATGGCAATGATGCAAAATTACTTATCTTGAAATACCACATTGTATTTCTATTATTAGCAGATGAATGTTGACAAATCCAAAGTCATAGTTTGGTTGAAAGAGATGAATGTAGAGGAGCAAAACTTGACACGATCAGGTATACCAAATACTTGAAAGCGGTCAGGACTTTTAAAAAAATTACCGTTAGTGTTTGCACTCGGCTCATAAATATAAGGAAAATCCGCGGATAAGAGATTCTTACACATTTACTGCAGTGCTTTCAAAGACATATTGTATGGAAAAAAAGAAAGAGCAGTGCAGTTCAGCCGCTCCACTCCACCACACTTTGGCTCCATATATACTGATACAAGGTAAAATAACAGTATGTACAAGAGAGAAGCCTTTATATATTAATTATAATTTTTTTTTCGCCAGGTTAGAGTCGAAATAATCGGTGGCTATGTTTGAGGAGATGCATGAACTAGAAAGAGGCGGATAATGTTTGTTAGGACAGTAGTGTGGCGTTCTATTCTCTCTGCTTACCTCTGCAGAGAAGCAGCGTGACGGTTAGTTAGTTACTTCGAAGACACCAAGCAAACACAATATTATAAAATATATAATAAATATTTTCAGTTTTTTTTTAAGTATAATTATATTTCTCATCAAACATGTTTTGTATTCATTACCTGGCTGCATTAATCATGGATATATTAGCAATATAGCCATTGGATACGGCAAACAAACACATCAAGATTATGAATCCCCAGTCGGAGCTTATTATGATCGGCAAGTACTTTCTAGGATGGGCATTACACATCATGAACAGCGGAACTGCCAACACCCTCACCACGGCTACTGCTCCAATAATCCAAGACTTCTTTTCAGGCTGAAATTAAAACGTACAACACTTTAAAGATTAATAACGTACATAATATTGTATAAGGAACGCCAGGATAGCGGAAGTATGCGAGATCGAAGATGTCGTTAGGCGGAGGAGGCAACAAAGGAGACAATGGTATGCGCATGTGAGGAGAATGGAACCATTCAGACTCCCTTACATTGTACTGTACCCAAGGTAGATGACTCCCGGGCAGACCACCAAAGAGATGGATCGACAGCTGGCAATCGACATCGCAGGAGGCTAATCCCTCTTAAAACAGGCCACAAGGCCTACACCAAGCAGAAGAAGAGTGAAGAGGAAAAATTAATTTCAGAGTCAATCTTCACATATTTAAATTAATATTTTAATTACCTTTAGCAAAATTCCTGCCATAACCCGCCCGGCATAATCACCGCAGTTATATATCAAGTAATTCACAACAGGTACAAAAAATATATCTGAAAAAAAAATTGCATGGTGAATATAAAAACATTATTTGTTAGGAATTGATATCATAGAAGTCTAATCCCTCTTAACCTGTTAACCGGGCGGTCCGCTGTCCAATTACGCAACTTGTAAAGAGCGCGAACACTGATTCACTCCGTGTCTTAAATTCATGTCGAGACCTTTGTTTCAATACCTTTGTTGTTCGAGAAATATATGTCCATAAATATAATATAATAAACATATATTTCAAGGACGTATTCATATGTTCTACCCGTACCCGATATTATTTACGTTTGACGTATTTGTGCATCCGGCCCGGCTAACAGGTTAAAAAGAGGCCACAAGGCGTACACCAAGCAGAAGAATATGTTATGTATTTACATTTAATGTTACCATCATTTATTTTCTGCTCTTTTTAGACAGACTACATAAGAGAAAATTCATGAAATACTGCTCAAGTATGGACATAAAATATCACTAGAAATCTTTTTAAATTAATGGATAATTTTCAATTATCATATTCAAAAGAAACATGGGTCCTAAGCAACGGTAATTTATAAGTGAAAATTATAATTTTCAATGGATGAGGGTAGTATAGTAAATACAGGGTGTAAGAATTAAATTAATTTTTTGTTTTTTTATGAACTTTTTATAATGTGGCCAAATGTTAACATGTTTTATGAATCTAGGTATGAGAGTATGAATTACGCTTTATACTGCGCATTTATGTTTTAGGCACACAAATAAATAAATAATTTATACTTACTATTCCAATCTCCTCCTGCGCCACTGTGGTGTGACTCAATAAGGACTGTAACTCCTGGATACACGGCTGTTGTGACTAGAAACACCAGACCTACAGATCCGCAGTAAATCCAAATCTTCTTTAGTATCTGAACATTGGACAAAAACATAACACGGTTGTTGGTAGAAATCCCTAAGTCCCTGCATCCTCCGTGGATGTAAAAGGTGAAGAACTCCACTTTAGATATGAACAGATAGGACAGCAGCGACACTGCGATCATTATATCACCGATGATGAAGTAAATCATGGCGCTGTGAACAGCCGACACCTTGAATGTGAGGGAGAGGATCTGCGCCACGGCCGCGATAATGCCACCAAGAGCCTGGCCATTCACAACGGCGGCCATATACTTAGTTGAAAATTTTCCCGCTATTCCGTACAGGCTTCCTCCGAATACAGCACCCGCACCTAAAACATTCAAAGTAAATTAATATTCAGCCATATTAAGCAACTATATAAACCGAAATTAATTTGAATACTTCGTTTTTTAATGAACTAACTTTTTTAAATCGAGTTATTCATTCGAAAATATTAAATAACTAACCATTATTCAAATAAATAAAATAATCAAATAACTTCTTGATTTTTATGTGCTTCTTTCTTTCGATCACTAATTTTTCTTCACATAAAAAATATTTTTATCGCAATAGCTTTTATATAATAAATACTTTTTATAAATCATTCATAAAAAAATATAAATGAAATGGTATATTTTAGTATGATAATAAAGATTTTTTATGACATCAATTTTAAACATAATTCAAATGAATATAACAATATGTAGTAATAAATTTTGTATAATTGTTTCTTTCATAAAATACTTAAGCGCCCAATCACCTAATTAGCAATGTAATTGACATATAACTATTGTTTACATTTTTGAAACATAACCTTTATTTTTACCATACTGAAAACATCTTAGTTATTTAATGATGAAAAATCATAGTTAAAATTGTATAATTGTATCATACTTTAGGTATTTATCAATTAGGTCATCTCAACAAATCGCCCAACATCATTTGACATGAGATGATTCATACCTATTAATTAGGTCACTAAAACGATATGATAATGAATTATATTGTACATGAACCATAACCAGTTAGAATCAACTCCATCATACTGGCATAGCCCAAGTAGAGATAACATTCGGACTTTAGTAAACGATATTTACCATTGATAACTACTACAGTGACCATTGTGATGATAAAGAATCCATTTTGCCAATCATCCGTGTCAACTTGAACCATTACTGTAGTCAGAATAAATAACAGCGTGATGACAAAGAGAGATCCTCCCATGCGTATTGATAAAGGGACTCTGAAACAATACAAAGTAATAATAAATATTTATAAATAATCCAACTCTGATGGGTAGAGCAAGAATGACAAGAAGTTAAAATAGGGTACTCATATTTTCCTAGATCCTGTTGGGACATTGGAGTAAAGGTGGAGACTGACCGGAGCATTTCGTCGTAACATCGCTCGCGGCGAGTATCACCAAGCATCTGAAACTATGGATGGAGCGCTCGGCTTGGTGTACTGACTGCCTGAATGCTCGCATCGTAACGTGTTACGTTACGACGAAACGCTCCGGTCAGTCTCCACCTTAAAAGATCTAACGTACTTCAAATTGACAATCAAAAAAATAAGGTCACTGGCTCCCAAACTTTATCTGTAGGTTTTTAGGAACCAAAAATATTTCATTGACAAGGAAGAAGGAAATTTCGATATACATCATTTGTAAATACAATACATGATTGGAGAAATGAGAAGAGCACTTGACTGGATTAAAATTTTTAAAAACACTTACACAATACATACACAAAATTGTTTAAATGTAAAAACGGTTAAAAAATTTAAGTGAGATTCCAGAAAACCTGAAAAATGAAAGCACGCTGAGTGAAATTAAAACGAAATGTTACAATTATCATTAAGAGAAATATATCATATTAACATATGATTAAAATATAAATATGGTGTATGTAATTGTGATATTAACTAACTTATTTTTCTATACGTTGATGTGCGTTACCCAGAGAACAACATTTGGTCATGGTTACCAATAACAAGGAAACAATTCAATGGGCAAGAATGAAATAAATCATAAGCTCAAGATCCCAGTCGAGCCACTGTTATATTTAATCTGAGCCCAGTTATCTCCCTACAAAGCCTATGATCTCTCGGATGGTAGCCAAATATTTCAATGAATATAATTAACATATTCATTCATTCATTCATTCAAACCCTTATCCGCACCCCAATGGTGCATAGGGCACTGCATCATATAAACGCAGTGTTATCTTGATCGTTAACACATGAATGTGTTAACGATCAAACGGAGGGCTGATCACCTTTCTTTCAGGAATGGTGATCAGCCCTCCGCCTCCGGTACTGGTCCAAGGTAATATTGAATAAATATAAGGGTGACAAATATAAGAGTTAACATATAAAAAAGGTAAATGTTCTTACAGATGGCTGTATAAAGAGCTGACAATCAGGCATGCTGTACTAGGAATGGATGCCGCTACATTCAAGTAGGATGTAAATTCCGCTTGAAATTGTGTTTTCCCCAGGCGCAGTGTTTCATTATGCGGTGTAATATCACGAAACTTGTACATCCAATACTGTAAAATATTTATTCTAATTAATAATAATAATAGTAATAATAAATCCCTTACCGCACCTCAATGATGCATAGGGCACTGCTTCATATAAACGCAGTGTTACCTCGATCGATTACACATGAAGGAAAGGTGATCAGCCCTCCACTTCAGGTACCAGTCCAGTGTAATATTGAATAAATATTAGAGTGAAAAAATCACTTATATTTATTAAACCCCCCTTGGGAATCGAACCCAGGACCTCCAGAACGGTAGCCGAGCATGCTGACCATTACACTACGGAGGCGGACAATTAATAACTATGCACAATTACTGAATACCTAGAATAATAATAGCATTTTATTTCAAGGATAATTGTACACACTAAATGACTAGATACATATTATTATCATCAGCTAATCTTCCAACATTCAACATTCTATTATAATGATATTTATCTTTACTGTTGTAAGATATATATTTTTTTAATTAAACACTTTATTTTTTTATTGACCAATAAAACAGTTCACACAACGGCAGTGTGTTTAGACTGGTAAAAGTTATAATGTAAATTGTAATTTATAAGATATATACATCTTTTATCCAGGTATATTACAAAATTTGTTAAATACTATATTATAATATTGAAACAAAGTGATTCTTAAAGTTGAAAACAATTTTTTTTTTCAAAACATGCACATTTTTAGGTCAGCTTATAATTATAGAGAAGGTTCAAGGTGAAAAATACTTTTATTGGGATGGTAATAATAATATGGCCAATTTATATGGCGCCATTTTTGTGAGGTTGAAATCATGTCAAGGGCGCTCAAAGGGATGTTAATATTGTATTTTTATGTTATGTTATTCAAATGAGATGTCTATTAATCTATTTACAATTGGCGTATCTAACTGTTTATTTTCGGATGATGACCTAATTAGTGAATTGTGCTTGAGGAAAAATATCCTCTCTCTGTTATAATCATAGGGTACTCCAGCTTCTACTCCTTCACAAACTTCCTTAAATAATATATATACAATTTTTTCCATAGTTTTGTTTGTTTATACTTTTGTTTACATTTGACTACGTAAATATATACATACAAATTTAAATTTATACTTTTGAAATATACATGACAGAATTGAGTTTCATTTAAACCAGTAAATATATTTCTCGGTATCTCTATCAACATAATTTCTTGAGCTTCACTGAATTAAGCCCCAGATATAAGCTATCAACAGTTGATATTTCTTGTTGAACTAGTTCTTTTAGATGTAAATGAATGGCACAAAATGTAACAATAATTTTATCGCTTTCCAATAAATTTATACTGAATGAATCAGCATTACGAATATTAATGTTCTTAGAGATAAGTTAACTTTAATAAATTCAATCTGTATCTTAAAACTTTTGCCTACAACCAATGTCAGCATAAACTCCCTCATACTCAAATCTCGATATGCTTAAAAATATGTGTATATATCTGTAAACATCTTACATCATTTGCCGTCACGAAAAAATTCCATGGCATTAAGGAAGTTACACCGTACAAATAAAAAAGAAAATAAACAAATTTATAGTGATCTACAGGTTCACTCGAAGATTTGGGAGACGGCGTATTGTCCACCAACTCTCTAATCTCACAATCTTCATTATATTGATCTTCAGTTTCTTGATAAATATCAGAGTTAATTGAACCCGCCATTATTACTTAATTACGTTTCTTTTCATAAAATTAATTACTTAAAAATTATACGGGTAAAAAGAAGCTAACAGTACAAATATCTAGATCAAAAATATACACTCGACAATGACATTATTTTGACAGCTGAAACAAAGTAATTTGATCGCACTACTATTATTTACTACGATTCTTCTTCATCTTTTTATTGTTCAATAAATAAAAATATATATGGTTAGTCAATACGCTGGCCAACATAGAAAAACTATCACGGCCCAAAAATGGCACGTATCAAATGCTCATTTATAAGCCTAATGATTACGGCATTGGGCTACTAGATATTACTGCTTTGATAACAGTGTCGTCATCATTCATATTTTATAAAATTAATTTTATTAACTCCAGATCATTCAAAGATTCAACTTGCTTTCATTGTTCATCTTTCAGACAATGAAATGTAATATTAAAAGTTAGTTGTAAAAAGCTGTGATATTATTTTTAAAATACATTTTTTCGTGTCTAGGAAATTAAAAGAATGGAATTAATTGATCAAAAAAAATTGCCTTTCTTAAAAAAAATCCAACAAAAAATCATTTATTTACTACACGCACCTCTTCATTATTTTTTCAACACCGGTTATTGTCAATTAGGTCAGGAGTCATTCGATATGCAATATTTGGCGTACAGCATAAAAAGGGGGTTGATATCAAAGATTATATATTAGTAAATATGGTTGATATTAAGTGAGCAATATTTTTTTGTTAGTCGAAAATTTATAACATTGAATACATTTCGTTAACTAAATTTCAAGAGATGTTTTCGTCGCGCCAAAGATATAACAATGTCTTAGTGTATTTATAAATTATTACTTTACTTTAGAATTATTAATGTTTGAATCACAGTATTTCTAGCATAGTTATCCCAAAAGTTCTTGTAACCAAAGGGTCAACATTTCACTTCTATAATTTCTTTGCGTATAAATTATTTACACCGTCCGCCTCCGTAGTGTAATAATCAGCACGCTCGGCTATCGTACTGGAGGTCCCAGGTTCGATTCCCAAGGGGGAGGCGGTGTCAAATAAATACAAGTGATTTTTTAATTTAATTATTTGTTCAAATTACCCTGGACTGGTATTTGTTTTAGAAGACTGATCATTCTTCCTTCATGTGTAAACGATCAAGATAACACTGCATTGGTATAATGCAGTGCTCCATGTATCATCGGGTGCGGATGAGGGTTTGAAGAAGATAAATTATAAACAGAAGAGATGACACTATGTACAATATTGAATAAGGTACATTTTATATTTCCAAGAGAAAAAAAAACATTGCGATGATAAGAAGTGAAATTTCAATAAAATTAAATAAAATGAGCTCACGTTTATTATTAAAACAGCTGTCGATATTTGAATTTGATGAAGAATGCAACCAAACACTACAAAACCGTCTCAATTCGTCATAACAGTGGTTTCACCATATATTTAGGTCTATGGTACTTTCTAATTGCGATACATATTTCTCTGGAACGAACAGCTGTCAAAATCAGGTTAACATGTCGATTGCTATTTGTGTTGATAGTGACGTGTGAAATTCTAAAAGATTTTGTAATTTAAAAATTAATTAAACTTGTGTTTTTTATATCCATTTTAGATTTATTTCACTAGCGTAGTCATTTCTACGTTGTACTTCTTTTTAAGAATACATTTTATTTAAACAATCAACTCCGTTCATTACTTCGTTTATTCAAATGGATATCCAAGATTTTGATTCCCCGTTAAGGGGTGTATTAACTAGTCCTATGAAACGCGTAACACCCGCTGTACCAGTCCCCGATTGGCATAATTCTTCACCCGGAAGACCAATACCCTCTCCCGTGAGTATTTTGTGTTAACTCTTTGAATATCCATTAGGTATGTATTACGATTTACTAATTAAATTCGTTTTCCACAGGTAATTGCACGTGTAGCCACCCCTTCTCCATTGGCGAAAGATAGATCATCTCGGCAGTCGTGCATCCAATCTAATACATTTTCATCGGATCCAAATGTTCTTCGGTCCAGTGTTATCAGTTGCACTGCATTGGCAAATCCAGAAAATGTTGACTCTGATGTTAAATTCAGTGATATTTCAAGAACTCCCGTTCCTAGCACTTTCATTAGCACCTTTAATCATTTAGGTAATGTTAGCGAATGTTCTAATATAAGTGTCGAACGCTTGCCACAGACCCCTTCACATAGTCGAATAAGTGGCGATATTGCGTTTACACCGACACACAGTGCGTTTACACCTTCCCACGGATCACAGAACCCACATGCCAGTATCGTGGCACAAACACCCATAGCCAGTGGTCCAGATCAAGCCAAAAATAGTATTAAATTACAGTGAGTTTTTTTTTTACTCTTTCTTGTAAAATCCATATTCACTTGAACTATTGTATACTTTAAAATAAAGTACTTAATTTACTTTTGACAATATTCAGTAAATGTACCGCTTTCATCCTTTATACACACAATTTCACTTATTTATAATATAGTATAAGGCCATTCCAGTATGAGTTTTTTGTTTGTGATTTTTTTATTATTATTTTATATTGGAAGATTAAAAAGTAAATATTTAAGTGCAAATTTTGTACATTTCAAAATGTAATATATTTAATTTTATTTGAGAGACTGAAATAACGTTATTCATTTAAAATTATGATTAAATGAATAAAAATTTCCATCGTAATATCGAAATAAAACTTACCAAGCTTTTAGTTTAGAGGCAAAGTTTTTTATACTGTTTTGGTTTTCATTTGATATTCAGCCAGACTAGGCTTGTCTAGTAAAATGCATTAATTTTACTAAAGATCATGTATGGAGAACCAGTCTAAAGCATAATGAAATATTTTTTCAATTGCAGAAATTGTGTGTCAACTGTGAATTTATGCTGTGAATTAAAACTACTGGATATATACTGCCGCACAAGGTTTTCAGAATATAACCCATCCAGATTTCATGGTGTTGTTATGAGAATTTTGGAACCCAGAGCAACAGCGTTAGTCTTTAGGTAATTATAACCCTTTTTATACATATCGCTCACTCCTTTCAAGAACGTCATAATCAAAAATCGACAATTTTTAGCTGTGCATATTTTCGGAATGCCCAGAAAATGTAAAATTCCCAGGGAAAGCAGCATATTTTTAACTTAATATTTACCCGCTGCAGGGCAGAAAGTGTTGTTTTTGCATTTTGAAGAAAAGGTATTGTTTAATTATTTTTTTAAATATGCTAAATATTTTTCAAATGGAGAAAAAACCTTCAGGTTTTACCTAAAAAGATCTGTTGCACAGTAAAAAGTTCAATAAGTGGCTTGATATTTATTTTTAATACATTGTATTATATTTTTAAACTTTAAAAACGTTCTCCTGAAAAATCAAGTTTTTTGATTAATGACGTTCTTGAAAGGAGTGAACGATATATAATAGATACATTAATTTAAGATAATCTTTAGATTAAAAAGGCTTTTTTGACTCTGATATCATATGTATGTAAATTTATAAAAATATGAAACTGTTAAAAAAATTACAATGTCAAATATGGTTTTGCAGGTCAGGAAAATTGGTGTGTACAGGAGCGAAAAACGAGCATGATTCTTTATTGGCAGCCCGTAAATTTTCAAGAATTATCCAGAAATTGGGTTATCCCGTTAGTATAATAAAATTATTACTGACTTGTATTCTTTTGTATTTAAACAAATCATAATACATATAAGGGACTTGTGATATTTATGATAGAAAGTAGGTTGGATTTCCGAAGAAATGCATTTGAACTTGGTTTCTTTTGTAAAAATAATTTACTCCTATCCTTTAATATTCAGGTCTATACCTACTATAATTTTATTGAATGTGTATCTTAAATGTATTGATTCTTTCAGGTGCAATTTACGGAGTTTAAAATACAAAACTTTGTAGCTACGGCGGACCTTCGCTTTCCTGTCCGGTTGGAAGCTCTGCAACAAGCTCACGGGCAGTTTACGTCCTACGAACCGGAATTGTTTCCTGGTCTTGTTTATCGACTGGTTCGCCCAAGAATCGTTCTTCTTATATTTGTCAATGGAAAAATAGTTTTTACAGGTACTTTAATATGCCTTCTTTCTTTAATATATATTCTGCTTGTGCTGACTGAAAGGTTCAACAGCAATTTTTATGCTCTGGTACCACTTAATTTAAATTAGGTGGGTTCTTTCATGTTAGAAAATTTACCCTTTTCATTTATATTTTTAAACTCCGTTATGTTGAGCTTGTCGTAAAAATATATTTTCGGTAGCAACAAAATATTAAAGATTGATTTTGAAAGTTATCAATTTGATATTTTGCAAATTAGTTAATAAAAATGGTTTTCCAAAAGTGATTTTAATTATTTTTTTAACAGATGATAACCGTAGAGAAAATAAAGGATTATTTTTCATACTGATATAACGCAATAGAAAAACAGCCACAACTTATGGATATTTATCAGTATGATGTACATCTTATTAACACACTATGGACGGGAAAGGTATTTTTACCCGTTCGGTTGATTGATACTTAAGGACGGAAAGGGTATTTTTACCTTCTGCGCCGGCCTCATTTTAAAGTCAGAAATGAAGGGATTACATATAACATTTAATGTTTTTATATGAATTTTATGTACCAATCTCTTTCTTAAGGTCTTAACTATATCTACACAAGTATCAAATACCGTCGCCAGCTGTCCGCAGGCGTAAAAAACACCCGTCCCTAGTGTGTTAGGTTGCATATGCATTTGCTAACTGCACTGCAATGATTCAGAATGATCTACTTTGATTTGCTCTGACAGTGAACGCATGGCATAGTGTTTGTGACTATCACTAGTACAATGTCTTCATTGGACAAGTTGCTGTTGTGTATTGCGTCTCATGTTTGCTATCAAATGGGTATGCAGCTTAAGTGTACCTAGGTGTCTTTTACTAATTATTATTATTGCAACTTATGAATAAATGGGGACACAAATAATTATAAATCATTAGGTTTTTAAAATAATTTTCCCTTTCTGAAAACTTCTTGATTATCTGTCTTTCGTAATTCTCAAGTCTTGAAGAATCTAATGAATCTCTCGACATAAACTAAGACAGCAAAACAACAACAAACAAATCCATATTAATTTTTAAAAAAATTCATCTGTCCTTTATGAACCAACAGTTCTTCATTTACGTGTAAACATATTTTATCTTTTAATTATATTATTTTGTATGGTAATTAGTAAATCAATATGTGTTTTTGATGATTTCAGGTGGAAAGTCCAGAAATGATATTGTAGAGTCATTGAATATAATTTATCCCATACTTCGAAGCTTTAAGAAAAATTGAATCACAATTTTCATCAGAAGAAGAATAATAAAATACCTTCAGTATATACCATTGTAATTTTGTTGATTTTTTTTGTAATTCTGTATATACATAGTTATAATTCTATAACTTATTAATAATAATCTTATTATGTGTATGCTTTAAATATACAATGTTTTGTAACATCTGTACAAAGATTTTATGTATACAAATAAATAAAAAAATTCACAATTCTCATTATGTATTTTATTTGATCCAGTTACCATTTCATTTTATTCCTTAATTTTTACCCTAATCCACAACCAATGATGTAAATGACACAGGGCACGCTTGTGTTTTCACCATGATCATAAATTACAATAAAATAAAACAAAATGCACTTAAGTTACTTCTACAGGGGTGTGGTTTATTTTAACCCTGTTTAAAATAAAACTGACACCAAATGCAAAACGTATTTTGCCAAAAATACGTCCAACACTATCAAGTGCAACCAAATTAGGTTTGACTTAAAATGTTAAATACATATTTATGCATATTAATAAGTCCTATTAATATTTAACGTAGTGATGAAAACTCCATACAAAAAAATGGGTTGGTCCTCAACCCCTCATCCTACCTTCGTCTAGTTAAAATCTGCTTGTCCAGAGTGGCAATAATTTGCTAGAGAATTTTAAAATTTTACCTGGATAAGGAGCGAGGACCAAACCATAATCATTTTTGTTTATTGAACTTTTCATTATTAGTTCAAAAGTTAACAAGATTTGTGGATATGGATAGTAGAAATGTTTATGACAAATCTGTTATTTCTTAAATGAAGCATAACTCGTGTATCTATTTTGTTTAGATTGGGATACAATTTAAATTCAAGTTTTCACATGCACCTATTAATAGCCCATCAAATATTTGATTGTCATTTGATTCCTTTTAGTTAACCCTTTAAATTTTACTCATTTGTTTTACTTGGTGAATCTAAATATGAGTTCGATTCATGCATATTGTAGTAAAAATATTAATAAACCAGAAAAAAACCTTCGAGATACAAATAGTAAGAGTGTCCTGATGTAGGAAACGCCTTCCGAGATATGGAGCAGATCAATATCCAAAGTAATTATTTTCATCATATTATTTTGTGGTCCCGTGGTTAGTGTCGCGGACTCTTAAATCAGAATTTCTCGGTTCGAATCCACTCTACCACAATTTGATACCTATTTTTAATAATGAGCCACTTAGGCTCACAGAAATAGTACGAAATTGAAATGTTTGTATAAATAATAAAAACAAATGTTTCTCTTTTTAAAAAAATATATATATAAAAAATCATAACGATAACTCTTCCTATAGGCAGAACCACCGCAGATTGGTTCTGTATATCGTAATGTAAAGTAATCCTTGCCAATGCTCTTTTAGGTAACTATCAGAAACATACAAACCCATGTTAGCTGTTTTCTTGTTTTTCTACCTGTTTTTTTTCAACAGTTTTTCTCAATTTTCCTTCTAATTTTCTTTTCAAATGTTACATTGAATTTCATAACATATTGTGGAGTTTATATTATACCCGCATACAGACTGCGCCAACGTGGGCTTTTTATGATTGAAATATTTATAAATTAATTCATGTACCAAGGAATGATGGGAAGTGAAACATTAACCAAAAAATATTAATAAAAAATAATTAGAAATAAATGTCCCGGATGATTATTCTGAGCAACAATCAATTAAATTATTCCACATGAAGAATTTTTTATATTATTTTTTGACATCTCATCAAAGATGAAGAAGAATATGGAAGTCTGGGCATTTACGGGGCTGACGACCGTCATAGGCTGGTTTAAGTGATCACTTTACACACGTGTAACATTCACCAATTCTACCCATTATTGACAACCACACTACTCAAATTCTTGGAAGTTCTATATATATGAACCAATTTAGAAACCTTGTTCTTGAATCACTAGAACTTCACTAGAGACATCTATTTGTGAGATGTAAAGAAGCTTTTTACTAAGCAGAAACTCTTATATTAGTATGTGAGATCCAAATCCTGGATTATAATCACACACATGAGAAACGCCAGAAAATACCATTTTCATTTTTATTATTAAGCTTATAATTTGACCAGATAATTTATGTACAACATTTTGAGTGTGTCCAAATACTTGTTCACAAAATCTGGATTATCTCCAATTACAGGAGTTATTTTCATATTATTTTTTGACATCTCATCAAAGATGAAGAAGAATATGGAAGTCTGGGCATTTACGGATATAAGTATAATATAAGAGTTTCTGCTTAATAAAAAGCCTCTTTACATCTCACAAATAGATGTCTCTAGTGATTCAAGAACAAGGTTTCTAAATTGGTTCATATATATAGAACTTCCAAGAATTTGAGTAGTGTGGTTGTCAATAATGGGTAGAATTGGTGAATGTTACACGTGTGTAAAGTGATCACTTAAACCAGCCTATGACGGTCATCAGCCCCGTAAATGCCCAGACTTCCATATTCTTCTTCATCTTTGATGAGATGTCAAAAAATAATATGAAAATAACTCCTGTAATTGGAGATAATCCAGATTTTGTGAACAAGTATTTGGACACACTCAAAATGTTGTAAGAATTTTTTAATAATGAAACAGGACTTGAATTTAAAATCATAAATTCCATTATGTTTACATATTATGATTTACTTTTTAAGTTTTTGACTGTGATTTGCGAGCAAAATATTTATCTATTCGAAAATCCTTCTTACGTCATTGTGTTATTATATAAAACGTGTTTGTAAAGTGTTACAAATCTACTTATTTTTTAATAATATGGTCCTAAAGATAGGTATGAAAAGAAATAACTACATAGTAGAAGCTTTTTTTAAATTATCGCGCCTCTAATTAGTAGGTACCTATAAATGTGGAAAATATATGTAGATATGGAAGTGGAAACGTACTTTCTGTATGGAAAAATGTTTTTTTAATAATGGCAAGTTGTATCGTATAAAAAAGTAAACAATTTTCTTTACAAAATGTGACGTGATTCCGCGAGTGACAGTTTGGTTATCCAGTGAAGTATTATTATTATTGAATACAGAAATATTTTTAAATATGGAAATATTATTTTGGAGCCAATGGCACGTTTTGTAAGCTTGCGAACTAATAAAACAAATATTTACCAAGTGATTTTTCATAATGTGGGATGCTCGCATTTATATTGTTGCATTGAATACGGTATTTTTTTAAAGGCAGCGCAGTAGAGAAATCTGTGTTGTTATCCGGGCACTGATTTGTCCGAAAATTGTCATCATTGAAAATAAACAACAATATATGTCTCTGCCTAAAATCAATAATAACTTTATTTTTATCAGTCAATGCTTGTTAAATCGTAATGGTTTTTTAAAAGTTCTGTAAAGTGTGTTATGATTATGTCCGCGAATTTAAGTGCTGCTAATCAAATAAAATTATACTGGGATAATTTTTTTTATGCTGAAACCGGAACATATGAGGTATGTAAATTATGATATTTTTTTTCCTTTTTTTTAAATATGCCTTATTGAAATGTGTCAAAATTTCCTGATATTCAGTATTATATTAGCAGTCGATATAAATTTGTTTTAAACTTGACCTAAATTATATTTGGCTGGAAATCAGTAAACTAATATGGGATGATAGCAACAAGAAATATATATTATTTTTTTACATCTCATCAAGTATTTGGACTCACTCAAAATGTTGTAAGAAATATATACTTACACCCAAGTAACTGACAATTCCTATTATGCTTAGTGATTTTAAAATTGAGAATGTTAATACATGCAAATTTTAAGTGTAAAATTTGCATTAAAATTTGAATGAAAATAATCTGGTAAAAAAAGCTTTCTCGTCTGTGCCAGCTGATTCATTACTCCAAAATTTATAGCAAATACTTAAGAATTTTTGAAAATATTTCTATACTTATTAAAAAATTACTTCTTAACTTGTTCAACATACACTAGCTTATGCAAAGATAGGTATGCATCCGAGAGATCATTAGGCATTGCTGGTATTCTCTTCCCCCATTTCCTTTCGTAATGTATGAGCTTCGTAACTTATGTCATCTGTTTCCCACCAAATATATTCTGACCCGAGAATCCAGACCGCCAGACTGATCACTCTGTTTTCATAAAATTAATGATCGAGTTATCACTATTCTAATCTGACGCTGTAGCCTAAATATATAAATAAAAATAAAAATAAAATTAGTGCAGAAAAGTCATGTTAATAATTTGCATGTATTTTAATTTTAATTTATTGTATTTTTATTTCAGAAATCATCATGGTTAGACTTATTTTTGGCGGAATTTCTTATGCAACTGAAAGATGGGTGCGAAGTATCTTCTATCTTATCGTTTTGGTGAGTAGGTTTTATCTATATTACAATCTTGTTTATTTAAGAACTAGATTTGCTAAGTCTTTTTTTGTCAAGTGGGTTTTATCTATGTTACAATCTTGTTGAATTAGGAATTAGATCTATGAAGTGGAGTACCTTTTATTGCTAAAAAGATTTCATCTATGTTAAGATCTTGCTTACTTAAAAACTAAATTCATGAAATGCCTTTATTATTATTAAACAAGTTAACTTATATACATGTGTAATATATATTTATCAAAATAACTTGCTATTTTTCCATTAATTTTTAATTTCATTAGGTCACTCATACTGTTAGTGTTGTAGATATTTTTTTTTATCAAAATAAAGGTAGTGTTTATTTTATTATTTTAAATGGTTAAAAAACAAGATTCTTTATTATATATTTACATGGAAGGAAAAAAAGAGATTTTAGAGATTCTAAAAAATACACTCAGAACCACAAAATGAACAATTCACCAATAAGATCGGGTTGTGATTCCTTTTTAGTATTGGGGTTTCTGAGCCAGAGGGTCTAGGTTAGACCTCTGCTCTGTCACAACTTGGTTCCTATTTTCAAAAACAAATTTACTTGAAAGTAATATTGAGTTAAAATAACCCGCAAAACCTCTACTTTTAGAGGCTTGTCTGCAGGTAGCATAG